>NW_027133024.1:0-58147 GCF_026122565.2 Emydura macquarii macquarii | reverse complement strand
ATGAGAAGCAGGGCCCCAATTCCAGGTGCCCTGGATGGGTGTGGCACACAGTACCCTGAAGCAGCACCCTGTAAACCCCATATTCATCATTCCTGTATGGTAGTAATAGTTCATAATAAGCATGCCGTATAAGATATCTAATGAAAAGTCTTAATTTTCTAAAATCGATTGTGCTGTCAAAATATGTGTATCATGAATGTGTATCAAGTTGTGAGGTTTTGCTATATAGTTGTTAAAATAAATATGCTGTAAATTTAAGAATCTCTTTTACAAGGGCAGTGACCCTGCCCACGAGAGTATTAAGTGACTACTATCCAGCAGGGAACCTGTAATGGTATACAAAGGATTTACAGTACAATGACAGTTACACAAGAGTATACAATGGAGATTGCTTAACTCTGTGACTCACTCGCATGAGAAGACACCAAGGAGGATTGAGCAACCTTGTGATCAACAGAGCCAACCTGGACCTGTCTGGACTAGTGTCTTCCAAGTACATGGACATAGATATAAAGTGGGGGATAGTGGCAGTATGCCAGGACCTTTCTCCTTCCTCACCTACGCTGGAAGCAGCGAGAGCACTGAGAAACAAAGACTTCAACAGAAGACTGATCCCCAAGCTTCAGGAAGAAGCTTGTGTATGAAAGAGCTTTAACATCCAGTGGGGTAAGAAAAACTGCTTAATCTAGATACTGCCTAGTGGTAGACAGTTTCAGATTTAGATTGTGCACTTATCTTTATTTTCTTTGGTACCTATCTCTGATCTCTTATGCCTACCACTTATCCTCGCTTAAAATCCACCTTTCTGTAGTTAATCAATCTGTTTTGTATTTTAACTAAAGCAGTATATTTCAGCTGAAGTGTTGGGAAAATCTCAGCTCAGTTAACAAAGGCTTATGTATGTCCTCTCCACACTGAGGGAGAGGCAAACTGAATAACAAACATATACTTGTCAGGCTTCTGACCAAGGCAGGATGGTGCAACTTCGGAATGCAAGGCAGAGAGCTGGGGTGAACTGGCTGGTGCCTTTCTCTGTAAGATTCATGAGTGGCTTTGGGAGCTTTCATGCAATCTAGCTCGGGGTGGGGCTTCACATGCTGTTGTGCTGAGTGATAATGGCACGTGGAGGGGTTTTCTTTTTCTCACTAGCAAAGCATTGTAGGGACTGCCCAGGTTGGCGAATTAAGGGGGCACAGCAGTGCCCCAGTTCCAGGTTGTACCCTAGGAGAATCCGTCACAACACGTTGCTGCCTGAGATGGGTAACTGGGTGGTCGTGCAGACAGCAACCTGCCCTGCTTGATGTCGTGTCCTCAGGGACCGGGTCGCACTTCTTCTTCTTCTTCTCAGAGCCCAAGGTGCTCAATCCTGGTGTCTGAGCCTGGGCCCTTGGTCTGACAGTGGTCTGTACAGCCAGAAAGTCCTCCATTAAGGTGACAGCCACACTCAGCATAATCAGCTGGTGCCAAAGGACCGAGGCCTTCCCTCAGGGTGGGAGGATGTACACAAACTGTTCGAGTGCAATCTGCTTGTGGTCCACTGCTTGGGCTGTAGCTAATGCTAATAGGCATTGCTTAATTCCTGGACCACAACCAGGGTTGTGTGCCTACTGGGTAGATCTTTCCCCAGAACCGTCGCTGGAGGCTCTCTGGGGTGATGTCAAGGGCATCCAAGATGGCTATCTTCACTCTCCCATAGTCCTGGGCCTCATTGTTTGGAAGCTCCAGGTAGGCAGTCTGAACTACCCCAGTCAGGTACAGAGCTAGGAGGCTGGCCCACTGTTCAGACAGCCACCCAGCAATGGACGAGACTCATTCATAAGTCAGAAGGAAGGTTTCCAGGTCATATTTGGGCCCCATCTTGGCCAGCCATACCACTCTGGCAGGAGCAGAGGGGCCAATCACCCCCAATGGCCAGGTCCCGCTACGGCTGGGCAGCAGGGTTACTTGCTGCTGTAGGTACTGTTGCCGCTGGTCACAATGATGGGCTCCCAACTCCCCAAGTGGCTGCTATTGTTGGGCCCTAAGTTGCTGCACCAGTTGCTGCTGCTGCTGTAGGTGGGCTGCCTATTGCTGTTGTTGGCGCCCAGCCAGGTATTTGATGAGCTTCTCCATTTCCATCTTCGTGGCCATGATGGTTGGCGTGACTTGCTCTGGACCCCATATCGCAAGGGTATGGTCACTGCCTGCATTCGCCATTAAGTGTAGTGCGTTGGCGGTCATCCCTTCCCCACTGGCTTAGAGGTAGGCCATACTGCCTCCCCACATCACCATGATCACAGTCTAGTAACTGGATTAGCCAGTTAAGTGATAAGTCCTTGATCCTTTTGGTGGGGCCAAGCACTTAGCAACTTTAGGGGAACTCCAGCCCTCAGACAGGGCAGGGCCATGAGCTGTCTATGAGGCAGGGCAGGGCAGTAGACAGTCTAGGGGCCCTGGTCCTCAGACAGGGCAAGGATAGCAAACACAAGTTGTGCAAAGTCCTGCTACTCCGAACGCAGGAGGTGTTGAGAACAAAAGGAGCAGTTCCTTAGCTTACAACTCCAGGCTTCTTGAGCCAACAGATCTAAAAGCTCCCTGCAGCAGGGCGATCTGGAACCCCTTAGAAATCACCCACCAGTGGGTGAAAATTAGAACAAACATCACCACAAGCTGGACTAGGATGCAGAGGCCTGCTCACAGCAGAGCAGATTCTCCCTTCCCACACAGCCAGGACATTGCAATGTGAATGCACAGAATACAAAGGACAGGCACTGAGGTCTAGAAGGGCCTATACCTCTTCATTCTGACCTAGGCTCACAATACCCTGCATCTGGGACCATGTTTTCCTGTTAGTCAAGGTATAAATCTGTGTCATTACACCAGAGTGACTGTGTTACCAAAGAGAGCAGTACTTGCGAAGAGACGCACTCACACTTGCTGGGCCTTTACCCGTTTAACATTTCTGCACAAGTAATAACTGCAAGGGTTGTTAGACAGAGTCACTAGCTGTATGTTTACATTTCCCGCCCCCTGCTTGGAATCCATCTTGGTCACACGTGGGGGGGAGGGGAAGTAAAAAGCAACTGACCTCAGCCAAAGCCAACCCCATCCTGTTGCATGCAATATCCTCCATAGCAATAATTTTATTGGTCACAACAGAATAATGCCTCCCTGTTATGCTACACTTTCCCCCATGGTAATAAGAAAGATGGTGGGCACTGGGAGATCTGATCTTTCCCGGGCTGTGGATCCGATCCCTGGCTCTGTGCTGCTCCCTCTCCATCCTCTTCTCCAGTCCATCCTCAAACAGGTTGTCAGAGAATGGATCCTGGACACTTGCTAGCCCAGAGGTTTCCAAATGTTTTCTGCCCCGCTCCCCCGCCCGTCCGTGACCCACGTCCCGTGTGCACCTCCCTCTTTCCTAGCAGAAACAGCAACTCCACGGATGGCTGGGGTTCCAGGGCCCACCTCGCCCAGGATTCCTTGATGCTCGCTGGCTGACAAGTGCTCCCCGCCTGGACACACCCAGGTGGGCCTTCCCACCAGGACAAAACAGCCGGTCTGTGCCCCTCCTGGGGTGCCACCCATGGAACCCCTTAGAAATCACCCACTGGCTGCAGACATCTCCAGCATGACCCTCAGAGCACAAGAACAAGAGCTTGCGCAGGCAGGAACTGGGGGAACCACTTCCCACGAGGGTGCACACATCCCAGCTTCCAGAGAGGTGAGCAAGCTGAGACTCCCCCCCCCCCCCCCAACCTCGCAGAGGGCAGAGCCACGTCCCCCAGTTCCCCACATCTCCCTCCTCATCACTCCTCCACCCCAGCAGCAGTGCCAGGAGCTGGAGCAGGACACCCAGCCAGTGAGAGGAGCTCTCACCAACCAGTCAGGTCCTTGCAGCTGCCTGAAAACCCTGTTGTGCCCTTCCCGCCCAGTCTGCCCGGCAACCGGGAGGCCGGCTAGGGATAGGTCCTGCTGGATGACCAATCCAGCAGCAGAGGGGCGGAGCCTAGGCCAAGGCTGAGACTATAAAAAGCAGGCCCCACACCTCAGAGATGGAGAAGCTGCCCCTGGAGGCAGATGTGTGGCTTCAGCCAAGGCCTGGACCAGGCTGGGCCGCTGCCACAAGCGAGCGCCCCCTGGGGCAAAGACCCCGGGAGTGACCCAAGCGACCAACCGCTAGAGGTTGGATAGGGCTCCCGGACCCCCTAGACTGGCCAAGGCCTACAGGCCCCCAGGACTGGGCCGAGCCTGTAGGCCCTAGTGACTGGACTGAGCCCCTTGAGCCAGAGGGCTGGGAGATCCCCCCGAGGCCACACCTAACCTGGAAGAGCTGCATGAGGCCAAGCCATCCCCCGAGCCCTGGGACCTGGAGGAGCTGCCCCTCACACAGGAGCTTTCTGCCTTGCTGCATGTGGACACTGAGGGACTGGCGAGCCTGCCATGGGTGGTCTACCCCAGTAACACTGAGGATCCCACAGATACAGGTACCTGGGGATATGGGGAGGAAGTGGCCCAGGGACAGCCATAGCCGTGGCTGAGACAGGGGCAAGCTCCGTCGATGTGTTGCAGCAGGAGTCCCGCCGACATAGTGGCAATGCCTTTGCCACTACTAGGGCCCCTTTCCCTCCCCCTTCTCCTTGCCACCCAGAGAGTGAGTACCGTCCCCTGCACTCCTGACTTGAGGACACTGCTTGCTCGCCCGCCCTACCAGAGGGGTCGGAGCAATTGGTAGACTGCTTGCTCGCTTGCCCTGCCTGGATTCTCCACCCCTCAGGTTGGCCTGTCCACCAGTTTTGGGGCAAAACAATCAGCCCCTCTCAGCTCTGTTTTAGCCTTCTCTGTTATTCTTCTGCCACACAAAGACAAGACATATGGAAAGGTAACAACAGTGACAGTCCTGACCTGGGCTGATACTGCAGGTTCCTCTATCCCCAGTAGCTGAAGGGTCACGGCTCTCCCTTTGCCTTAGGGGGCCACAGGACCAGAGTAATAACAAAATCCACTACTGACAGATATTTCTACCAGTAATTTTTCCTCCCCCTTCGCCTGGCAGAAGGTTTACATATATATATATATATACTTTTTACTGCTGCCTTCATTTCTATTCTAAGCTAGTTTGGTATAGCCTTTTAACTGGTGCAGCTCGCTTCTTTCTTCTTTAAGCCCCCGGGTAATACAGCAAAGGCCCATTCAGGTCACAGATACAGACGCACTCCCAACTCCAGAAAGTTTACTGTCAGGCTTCCTCAAGAACATCCAGGATTGAAGATGGGAGAAAAAACATAGAAACAAAGTAACATGGTGATAATTGGGTCCATTTCCTGCTTTGTTGTTGTTGTTTTTTAAGTAGGGGAAAAGCAGCGTGAGGGGGAATGGTAGGACTGGGGCAGGGAGGAGGGTAAAAATAAGGAGAGGGAAGGAAGAGGCACAACCACAGCCTATCATCTGTCAAGCCATTCTTTGTTGAGTAGTTTCCCAGAATCACAACTGAACTGAGTGTCAAGGACGGAGCTGAAGGAGGATCAGGTAGACACTGCAAGCATACAGGAAGGGCAGTATGGGAGAAAATGCAAAGGTAAAGAATTAAAAACATTTCCCTTAATTCAAGTATTTTCAAGAGTTCTCTTTAGAGAACAGCCTGAGATAAGTGTGGTGTTACCAGTCGTGATTCTGTTCTAAATGCCCCTTGTCTTGTGTCTGCTCATTTGTTGTCTCATTCACATGAAGTACATTTGTTTCCAAGAAGACTTCCTCATCCTGACAGCACTGATAGGCCTGGTGTTTACAGGACAGGACAGCCTGCTACTGCAAGAGAGAGTCATGACCTACTCAGGAAGCCCTAAGCTCTCTTTCTACTACTAATGACCATGGTCCAGGCAGGAAACCTCAAAGACGACGGCTATCACACATGGCCATGGACTGTGCACACAGCACTAAGAACTATCAGTGTTACAGATAGCGCTGGGGTAATTCCTTTTCTACAACAGCTGATCTGAGTGGCACAACCTAGTTCTCGTGACTTGTCCTTGTCTACAATAGGCCGTGCCCTACCCTGGGAGTTGGTCTGGTAATGATCACCTGTGGCACAGGGGATTTCTTCATTAGTTTATGAAATTACCAGCCTCTAATGTCTCCCTGTTCATGTTTAATACGCTATAGAATCTATCGGGTGAGACACAGCACAGATACAGTTTGTACAGAACTTTTCTCTCCCGCACCAGAGACGAGGAGGGGGGAAGGAAGGGAGAAGGGAGGGGGTTACACGATGCTCTGAGGCTGTGGTAAAGCTGACGTCAGGAGGGGGCTCATCACTCATATATGGTGATGTTTGTTGCTTTCAAGTTTTATTGGATGTTTTAGCTGCAGAAATTCTCAGATAAAACCACTGATAATAACTAAAAAGGCAGGTGGGTTTGCTATTGGTTCCTTCTGGCAGCTGGTGCCAGCCTCTGAATCTATATATTTCCCTTCCGTGGCTTTGTTATCACTTGTCAGAGTCAGAGGAGCCCTGGCCGGGTGTTCAGGTGCAGCCCGTGCAGTGAGAGGAGGGGACAGCACGTCAGGCTGGCAATGAAGGGACATCTCTGCACTCCGGTGCTGTGGCTTCTTCTCCTCACAAGTCAGGACACAGCAGGTAAGTCTCCTCCGTGGTTCACCTGGGGATTGGCATTAACTGGAACTAGGATGGTAATTTTTACAGTCAGCTTTTTACCGTCTGTGTCTGGCTAGGAGGTGGTGACCTTTTCTGTCAGGATTGGACCTTGTCACTGTTCCCCAAGCTTCTGTTACCTGGAGGTTAGGATATTGCAGTGACCTCTGCATGGGGCTGCATCGTAAACCAATCAGAGACCAAACAGGTGCAGAACGCAGCGGCTCCTTTTCTGGGCGGGGTATCTGGCTGGGAGCGTGTTACAGCAGTGCTGTGGGATCTGCACCCGCTGCCCATCTCGGGGTGGAGGATAAGATGTTGGTTCTGATTTATAAAGTCCTAAAAGGCCTGGGACCGACCTCCCTGAGGGATCACCTCTCTCCCCCTGTGCCGTTCTGCCACAGCTGCTTTCAGCAGGGTGCCCGAGCTGGTTCCCCTTTTATAAAGGAGAGGGGTGGGTGCCTGGCTGGGTGCTCTCTGCGAGGGCTCCAGGGCTCTGCAATTTGCTCTTCTCTTTGGGCCAAAACAGCCCAGATTTGATGACTTCCTGGCACACTGCAAAAGGCAGCTTTTTGACAGGGCATGTGGGTAGGACCCAGGCTGTGCCTGACATACCGAGAGCAGGGTGGGAAGGCATTTCTGTAGGTGTCCGGCTGGTTGAGTTCTTGTTGATATGGTCGATGCTGCTGGGATTTGCGTGTGCTGTCAATGCTGTCCGGGTGCTTAGAGCCTTGGCTCGGCCTCGCTTTAGTATTTTAACTCCAAATAAATACATCCGTAATTTTGGATCCAACAGAAATGTTTGTTCGGTCCAAAGCCAACAGCTCCAAGGGCCAAGTCCTGGCTCCTCACTCCCCCAGTCACTCACTGCAGTCAGTGGAAGTTTTGCATGTGTGAGGTGAGCGGAATTGGACCCAAATGAGCCCAGAGCTGATTACTCCCACACAGAGTGCGGTGTATAAATGTGTGTGTGTGTTGGTGTGCAGTGTGCAATGCCCTGTGCTCACGAGGGTACTGGAAGTTGTGCCAGCAGGAAGATTTATCCCGAAGGAGCCCTGCCTCCCTGCCCCAGGGTTTCTGTGGGAGCAGAGAAGCTTTGAATCCTAGCTGGAGCCTAGAGAAGCCCGACCAGCACAAGCTGCACAGCAGAGGTGCTGTATCAGGGCATCTCACGGCCACATTGGTTTCATTCCCTCCAGGCTGCCCCTGCCCAGTTTCAGGGCTGCTCTCATTCCCCCAGCACAGGATTGGGGGGCAGGGAGGGGTTGCAGGCTCTTTGCCATGCTGTGTCCCAGCTCCGGGCAGACGTAACACCAGTGAGGGGACCCAGACCCTGGGTTATGGCAGCACAGGCGGGTGCAGCTCAGGGTGTGAATCTGGCCCAAAGACTCCAAAACTGATCTAAGATTGGCTTAGAACTAAAGCGGGTCCCAGATCTGACTTAAATAATGCAGTGATTGGAACCTGTTGGGCTGGTGTTAACAGCAGGAGAAAGACCCAGGTGCCGGGCAGGGCAGAGGAGTGAACTGCACAGCTGTAGCTGGTTCATGGGAACCTCATGTGCTGCTGCGCCAGCCTCAGAAACTGAAGCGAAAGCTGATAATTAGAAATGAGTCTAAATTATTGTCTTAGAGGAAAAACCTGCCCTAACGTATATTGCACAGACAGCTCAGTAACTGTGCACTGAGTAGGGGTCTAATATCCAGAAATTCCTCAGCACACAGACTATCTGGCAAGTTACCTGGAGTTTACATTTCAAATTCCCAAGCAGTTTGAATATAACATGCTGGGATTAGAGCCCGGGTACAGCTGTACATGACTGAAAAGCAGAGAATTCTATGGTGACTCCTGGTGATCAGCTTGACACTGCAGGAGATGGACAATTGTTGCCGTGTGAGGTATAAATTACTGTGCAGTTATTTGTGGGATAGTGTCATGTAGTGATGTCGATCCCATGTTCTGTTTGAATGTATGTTTGTTGGATTTATTAGCCAATGTGCTTCACTCCCTGAATATTTTTCATTTTCTATGGCAAATTTGACTTTGCTTCACATAATGCAGACACAGTGAGGCAGGGGATTATATAGTGTAGGGGAAGCACAAAAAAGAAGCTTAAACACAGAATGGAAGGTGACAGGAAGTGGACGTTTGGGCAGATGACCAGGGAGGACTATACAAATACTGCTCGAGCATGCAGGAGTGAAATCAGGGAGGCAAAAGCACAACTGGATTTGCAGCTAGCAGGAGACATGAAGGGTAACAAGAAGGGTTTCTACAGATATGTAACAAAAAGATCAGGGAAAATATAGGCCCCTTACAGAATAGGTGAGGCAACCTAGTGACAGATGATGTGGAAGAAGGTGAAGTACTCAATTTTTTTTGGCCTCTGTCTTCACAGACAAGGTCAGCTCCCAGACTGCTGCACTGGGCAGCACAGAATGGGGAGGAAGTGAGCAGCCCTCAGTGCTGAAAGAACAGGTTCAGGATTATTTAGAAAGTCTGGACATGCACAAGTCCATGCGGCTGGATGCAATACATCTCAGGGTGCTGAGGGAGTTGGCTGAAGTGATTACAGAGCCATTGCCCATTATCTTTGAAAATTTGTGGTGATTGGGGTAGGCCCCAGACAACTGGAAAAAGGCAAATATAGTGCCAATCTTTTAAAAATGGAAGAATAAGAAGGAGAAGGAGAAACTACAAACCAGTCAGCTTCAGCTCAGTCCCTGGCGAAATCATGGAGCAGATCCTCAAGGAATCCATTTTGAAGCACTTAGAGGAGAGGAAGGTGATCAGGAACAGTCAGCATGGATTCACCAATGGCAAGTCATGCCTGACCAACCTGTTTGTCTTCTAAAATGAGATGACTGGCTCTGTGGATGTGGGGAAAGTGATGGACGTGATATACCTTGATTTTACCAAAGCTTTCGATACAGTCTCTCACAGTATTCTTATCAGCAAGTTAAAGTAGTATGGGTTGGATGAATGGACTATAAAATGGATAGAGAGCTGGCTAGGTCATCGGGCTCAACGGGTAGTGATCAATGGCTCCATGTCTAGCTGGCAGCCGGTAACGAGCAGAGTACCCCAGGGGTGGGTCCTGGGGCCGGTTTTATTCAACATCTTCATTAATGATCTGGAGGATGGGTTGGATTGCACCCTCAGCAAGTTTGCAGATGACACTAAGCTAGGGGGAGTGGTAGATACCCTGGGAGGTAGGGATAGGATACAGAAGGACCTTAACAAACTGGAGGATTGGGCCAAAAGAAATCTGATGAGGTTCAACAAGGACAAGTGCAGAGTCCAACACTTAAGGACGGAAGAATCCCGTGCACAGCTACAGACTGGGGACCAATGAGCTAGGCAGCAGTTCTTCAGAAAAGGACCAGGGGGTAATAGTGGATAAGAAGCTGGATATGAGTCAGCAGTGTGCCCTGATTGCCAAGAAGGCTAATAGCATATTGGGCTGCATTAGGAGGAGCATAGCCAGCAGATTGAGGGAAGTGATTATTCCCTTGTATTCGGCATTGGTGAGGCCGCATTTGGAGTGTTGTGTCCAGTTTTGGGCCCCCCACTACAAAAAGGATGTGGAGAAGTTGGAGAGAGTCCAGCAGAGGGCAACAAAAATGATTAGGGGGCTGGAGCACATGACTTTTGAGGAAAGGCTGGGGGAACTGGGTTTGTTTAGTCTGCAGAAAAGAGTGAGGGGGGGATTAGATAGCAGCCTTTAACTGCCTGAACGGGGGGTCCAGGGAGGATGGGGATAGGCTGTTCTCGGTGGTGGCAGATGACAGAACAAGGAGCAACGGTCTCAAGTTGCAGTGGGGGAGGTCTAGGTTTGATACTAAGAAAAGCTTTTTCACTAGGAGGGTGACGAAGCACTGGAATGGGTTACCAGGGAGGTGGTGGAATCTCCATCTTTAGAGGTTTTTAAGGATTGACAAAGCCTGGCTGGGATGATTTATCTGGGGTTGGTCCAGCTTTGAACAACGGGTTGGACTAGATGACCTCTGAGGTCCCTTCTAACCCTAATCTTCTATGATATCACCATGTAGCTACTTTTTCCTTTTCCCCAATGCCCGAATCCTCCTCCATGAGCCCTGAATTGAGGCCACATCAGTCTTTGCCAGAAGATCATCACAGTATTGACCTATTTAAACTGTGCAGACAAAGAAATTTGTAAAATTATGTGGGGGTCCAAGCAAACAAATGAGAAAATATCAAGGATAGGCCAACGCTCCACAAATCAAAAATCGTGTTACTATAAAATCCATCCAGTCTGTCAGTCAGTTTGTCTTTGGACTCTTTCACTCCCCTCTACCCCTCTGCCAGAGAGGAGTGAGAATTGCAGGCTGAAAACGCGATCTTTAAGGCTCCCAAAGTGCACGACTCCCCCAACTGCTCAGCTGGAGACTCTGCTTACCCTTCCCTTACCCTTGTGATGGGGGAACTGCCGTCCATCGCCTGGCACTGTCTTCACTCCTGATTCATTTCCCCTGGCTGGGAAATAGTTTGGGATCCACTAAGCTAATTAACGCAGCCTGGTTCCCGCTTGCACACAGGATTTTTGTTACTGTTCAGGGGTGACTTACAGACCGAGATATCGGAGACCTTCACACTGACATCAACCATTCACCTCAACTGTCATGTCACCGAAACACGCTGGGATTGGTTTAGCCTTCCCTGGCTCCTGCCACCCCAACCCACCCCAAAAATTCTCTGCATGAGACTGGGAAGCACACCCCACACGCTAGAGCCCCTCCCTCCCTGCTCCAAACCCGTATTCTTCCACTCCCTACTCTCCATCCTGCCCCCCACTCTAGACCTCATTCCCCTCCCCACTACTCCCTTATGCCCCTCTGCTCCAGACCCCCACCTCCCTGCCCCCCACTCCCTTTACCTTCCTTCTCATCTAGACCCTCCTCCCCTCCCCTGTCTCTTGACCACCCACAGTAGACTCCGTCCTCTCCTTTCCTCCCAACACCCTTTCCAGCCCCTTCCCCATCCCTTCCTCCTGCCGCCTCCCCGAGTCCCCCCACCATTCTCTTCCCTCCCCTCTCTCCTGCCCACACAACACCTGCACCCCATTCCCTTGTAACCCCTGAATCTGCCTCCTGACCCCCAGTGCCCTGCTCCCCTCACTCCCCACCCTCCTTTCACAGGGTCTCTGCTGCCCATCTCAGTCCCTGAGTCCTGTCCAGCCCCCTGAGCCACACAGGGACAGCCATGTTCCCTGTGAGCTTCAGTCCCATTGCAAACAGTGGGAGCTGGCAGCCATCTTTACTCAGGGCGGAGTGACTCCCCCACACGCTGACAGACTGTCGGGAGATGGCAGCATCTCACCAGGTCCAGCCCCACTGACAGTGACGGGAGCTGGCGCCATTTGGACTCAGGGAAACTCGGTGACTTGGCGCCTTCCATCCTGTTATCACGAGACAGGTGAAAACCCCCAAATCGCCAGCGTGGCGATAAAATGGCGAGCGCTGCAGCACTGACAGCCCGTGTGAGCCCTGAGAGTGAGGAGGTGGCTCCACGAGGCAGCTCTGGGCACGTCCCCGTCTCATGGCTCTGGGCGCGGATCCCTGCTGCCGGGCGCGGACTCTGCTGTGACAACGCTGGGGAGGGGCTCCCTGCTCGCTCTGACCCTGCTCTGTGTCTCTTTGCAGGTGCTGACGAGCTGCGGCTGGCGGATGGAGGCAGCCCCTGTGCTGGGAGAGTGGAGGTTAAACACGGGGATCAGTGGGGGACGGTGTGTCACGTTGGTTGGGACGTGGAAGATGCTGAGGTTGTCTGTAAGCAGCTGGGATGTGGATCTGCTGTCAGTGCCTATCGTAATGCTCATTTTGGAGCAGGATCTGGACCGACGTGGCTGTATTATGTTGAGTGTGGTGGTGACGAGGCAGCTCTCTGGGATTGCACACATCGAGGATGGGGTGCAATCAACTGCCATCATTCTTTTGATTCCGGAGTGATCTGCTCAGGTAAGGACCCGGCCAGCCTGCCCCTGTAGGACACTCCCCAGGAGGGAGAAGGGACTGACCCCAAAGTGTGTGACATTCCCGGTGGCTCAGAGCTGGTTCGTGCCCGCACTGAGTCAGGGTGCAGCTGACCAGTCTCTCCTGAGCTCCCCGGGCAGACAGGGGACGAGAAGCTGCCCCATCCTCTGGGCCGCCGACAGGGGGCAGGGGGGCAGTTGTTGTGGGCTAAGTGTGGGGTGGGGGATGGCCCCTTAGCAGAGCTGTGCTGGTAGGTGTCTGTGTGCAGCAGCCCAGTGTCTCCTCAGGGCAGCAGCAGCAGCAGCCGTGACCCTGCCTGTGGCTGCTGGAGCTGGGACTGGAGCCAGTGGGGGCGAGAGCTGTGAACTTTCCCCAGAGCTCACTGAGGCAGCAGGGGAGGAGCCCTGAGCCTGACCGTGGCAAGGGGGAGGGGCCAAGACAGCTGGGGCAGGTGCAGGGGGCAGAAACTGGCTGCACTGCCCCACACGGCTGCCGTGCCCTCCTTCCCCAAATCCCCCGCAGCGTCCGGCACAAAACTCCCGTGTGGTGCGTAGATCTTGGCTCCACAGCCCAGTTGTCGGCCTTCCCACGCAGGGTGGTAATGTGATACAGACTGGATCCGTCTCCCTCCGCACGCTGCATTTGGGAAATAAATGTTTATACCTAACCTGGCTTCACCAGAGGGTGTGCGGGAAACATGCCTGCGTTTGAACGCAGTGACCAGTGCACTGACAGAAACAGCCCCGCACAGGTGACACGTCAGTGTAGGAACATGGGTGGCTGCGGCTGGCTGAAGAGCAATAACCCCTCTGTGTGCTGACCGCTCAGTCTGCACCTCTCTGCTAGTCACTGAGCACCAGCATTGGTGAGGTCACACCTGAGCGCTGGGGTCAGTTCTCTGTGTGTCTCCCCCGCCCTCCCTGCCACTCACTTACTATTGTAAGCTGATTTTTAGTTGCTTGACCACAGTTACTCCATTTTAGCTAGCCCCTTTGTTTTTAGAAACAGGCCAGGCCGTTCCACTCTGTACAAGAATCATGGAAAGTTTGCTGGAATACAGAAGGAGAGGAATGCAGAAGGAGATAAGCCTCGGCCGGATTAAGCAAGCTATGTAGCCTTGATAGATAAGATGTAGCTAACTGTAAAGTAGCAATAAGGTATAAAACTGTCTGTAATCCTTTGTTCGGGGTCTTTTTCCACTGTCCACTTGTGGGCTTGGGAATTGACCTTCTGCAGAATAAATGCTGTTGGAGACTGTCCTGACTGAAATCCTGTGTGGGTCTCTTATCGGTGCAGGGTAACGATCCTCACTTGGAATTTTTTTCCAACAATTTGGCGACCACGGCAGGACATGCTCTGCATGCCAACCACGAGTTCCTGCTCCGGACAACACCTCAGCCAGCACTGGGTGAGTTCACCCTGAAGGTTTTGAAAGGGGAGTGGAACTCGGTGGAAGGCTGTAAAGCGTCGAGACCCTTTGAGTCTCACAGTCTCCAGGGATTTCAGGTACCTCTATGTTTTGTGTTTGTTGTCTGTTTCTTTGTACTTGACAGGCTTTTCTCTTGGGAGATTCCAAAAAGGGCACCCTAGCATCATCCTTGACGATGGCCATGCGTTGAGTTTGAGGGCTCATTAACGCAAAAGTCCAGGGTGGCACAAGTTTTTTTTTCATGCATGGAATCTTCCTACCCTTTCTTTGGTCTGTACCTTTAATTTTGCTTGTGGTAAAATTCCTCCAGAGGTGGGTTGAAGAGATATATGCATATCCCCAATTGTTCTGTGCATAGGGTGTCCACAAGGTGTGCTTGGGAGAAATACGTGCTGGTTTAAGTACTAGGATAAGGGCTCGGATCAGATTCTCTGATCTGTTCTTTAAAGAACAAAACCGAGTGCTGTGTTAACACGAAACGCGTGCAAGTGTGTGTGGAGAGTGATAGTGCTGTGGACGGGAGATGGGGCTCGGTGGCAGTAAAATCCCCGAGGGCAGCCCCTTAGGGACGGTGTTAGCAGCATGGTCTGCGGGAAAGTTACCGGTACAAAAAAAAATTTAAAAAGCTCGAGCTAAAAAACTTAGCACAAAATAGTAAAAATATTATAGCAACAATACCCAAATTTAGCCCTCACAAAATACTTGTATTTAAAAGTATTAGTAGTATTTTTGTATATATACAAATAATTATAATGCTTTAAATGTTGCTTTAAATATACTGCAAAAAAATGCAAATAAGTATGCTAAACCCAAAACAAAAACAGCAGTATATAATATGCATGCTAAAATAAAAAATAAAACAAAGTTTAATGTAGTGTGGTGCTTTGCAGCACCAAAGGTGGGGGGGGGGGGAATTGTAAAAATAAAAATTAAGCCCTTAAAAATCCTAATTCAAACAACATAGCTTATAAATAAAAAAAGAAGGGGGGCTAAAAATAAAATACAAACAAAGTAAAAACTCTAAAGAAAGACTGCATGAATCCCAAGTAAGGAGTCTAAAGGACTCCAAAAAAAAAATTAAAAAATTAAAAATTCAAATAAAAAAATATATAAAAAAGTCGAAGTCAGGGTCAAAAAGTAAGATGTGGTACCTTTTTGGCCCCAGGAGATTCCTCCTGCCACTATGGTGGACAACTGGGACACTAAAAAGCAAAATATCCAAAGCGATCTGGCCAGTCGGAGTAGACATTTGGGCCACCACCATCTCCTCCCCGTGACCAGACTCAACCTTTATATTAAAACAGCCTAAAAATAATAACATAATTAATGCACCCTTTTTGTTAATAAATTAATCAAGTCTTTATGTGTCTTGTCTTATTAATAAAAAACCCGTAAAATGTTCTATAAACACTAAAGCCATCAAATCTACCTTAAAAGTTCAAAAGTTTTCTCTATTCCCTTATCAACGAAAAATGTAAATACAGTAAAAATTTTAACCAATTAATGCCGCATCTAGTGTCTAAACCACTATCTGTTTCTTTAAAACCTATTTCTAATCAGCATGCTTTTCTTTTAAGTTCTTATTCTCCAGTTAACCTAGTAAGTAGAAATTTATTTTGTAAAATTTAATTGTACTATTTATTGTTTACCAAATAAAATTTATTATTTTCCTTGTGAAAATAAAAATTTTGTTTTAGCTGTATTTCTTAAACAAAGACAAAATCCTAAAATATCCAGCATACAAAAAAAATATGTCCTGTGATTTTATATCTCCTTAAACAAAGAATTATTGTGCCTACTCAAATCCTCTGTGACACCCCAATTTTCCCTGTTAAAAAACCTGGAAAAATGTTTATTGCTTAGTATAAAATTTAAAAGCTGTTAATTCTGTTGTTTTACCTTCCTTTCCTGTTGTAAAAATTTAAATAATATAGTGTTTACAAAATTTTGTTTTAATTCAAATGTAAATAATTTGCTCTTAGCCTTTCCTTCTTTAACAGCCTGTAAAAAGATTCTTTAACTCTGCTTTCTGCTCTGGCTAATAAGGGATACAAAGCCTCTAAAAAAAATTGCAACTTTGTCTGTCCCAAGTTCATTATTTAAGCCATAACATTTCCGCAAGTAAACGATGCCTTTCCAAAAGTCGAGTCCAAGCTATCCTGCAGGTTCCTAAACCTACTACCGTGTCACAAATAAAAACCTTTTTGTTAGCATGGCAAGCTATTGCCGCCAATAAATTTTAAGCTTTGCCTCTATTGTTAAGACTCTGCAAAAACTCACTCGACTTAAAATTTCTAAGCCTCTTCCCTGGTCTGCCAAAACAAAATTAGTTTTTTACCTCTATAAAATATGCACTGTCTAGTGTACCAGCACTTAGTTTGCCTAATTATTCAAAACCGTTTATATTGTTTTGTCATAAAAAATAAATTTGTTTTAAGTGTCCCCATACAAATGTATGGGGATAAGCATAAAACCATTGCCTGTTACAGTAATGCCCTAAACCCTGTAGCTGCAGGGCTTCCACCTTGTTTCCGTGCCGTTGCAGCTGCAGCTGCCTTAAGTAAAACCTCAAAAACTCTAGTCCTTAGTTCTCCACTTGTCATTTCTGTACCTCATGTTTGCTTAACAAAATATAAAATTCTTTTGTTGTTTGCAAGTCATATTACACTCACCCGATGTCCAGTTCTTAATCCTGCCTCATTGTTATCCACCCTTTGCAAAACCCAAAATTGGTTTTCTATGTTACTGGCTCTTGTCAAAAAAATTCTAAAAATATTCTTGTAGCTAACTATGCTGTTTGTTCTCAACATAAAGTAATTAAAAATAACCCTTTCCCTTCTCTAAACCCTGCTCAAAAAGCTATTTTTTTTCTGTAACTAAAGTTTGTATCCTAACCAAAAATAAATTTGTTAATGTTTTCATTAATTTCCGTTATACCTGTAGTGTTATCCATAATTATAGTTAACTCTAAAAACAAAAAAGTTTCCCCACTTCAAGAGTCTCCCATATTAAATAAATCTTATGTTGCTGCTTTATAAATGTTTTATAGTTACCTTTTACTATTGTTGTTGTTAAATGTCTAGTTCACTGGCATGCTTTAACAAACTCTGCTGCTAAGGCTGCAGTCCTTTCCACACCTTAAGTCACATCCATGTTGTTTTATGTTTATATTAGTCCAGTCTAATATGTATTAGTAATTGTATATTTATTTTCAAATAAGTAAAAGTTTACCCATATGCAAAGGCTGACACTATTATAGTCAGCAAAAAACTTTAAAAAAAAAATGTATCCCTCGTTTTAAAATCCCTCTGTCTACCAACAGTAACAAATCAAGTTATAAAAGAAGTTTGCAAAGCTCTTAATATCCAACAAAACTTTTATTGCCCATACCACCTTCAGTCTGCAAAGGCAGTAAAAAAACAAAATAGTGTTCTAAAAAATAAACTAGCCATAATTTGCCATAAAACCAGCCTCAAATAGCCCTACCTTTAGCCCTTATAAATATAAAATCATCATGTAACAAAAAAACTAAACTATCACCACACAAAATCCTAATGAGCTAACCCATGAAGCTTTCTAACTCTCCACCAGTATCAACTCACCTAATAAATATTAATTTAACTAATAAAACTACTTTAACTTATTGTCAAGCATTAATAAAGTATGTTAAAGCTTTTCGTTCACAAGTCCAAAAAGCCCTTCCCCAAAACCCTCAAAAAGCATGTCACGATCTACAGCCCGGTAATTAAATTCACGTAAAAATCCACCAAAAAAAAAAAACAGCCCTAAAATCACGTTGGAAAAGCCCACTCTAGGTACTTCTCACCACCAACACTGCTGTAAAGTGCCAAAATTACCAGTCCTAAATACATGCCTCACACTGTAAGAAAACCTCTGCACCTGTAACAACAAAGCCAAAAAAGCAAAGTGCAAGTGCTCGTAACCTCTCCCCTGCTCAAAAAAAGGATTTGCCACTCCAAAGCAAAAAAAATTTAAAACCACTCCAGAGCGAAGAGCATATACCACAATGTCATCCCTACCACCTCAGGAAAAAAAACTTAAAACTCCCCCCAATCACTAGTTCCCTAAATAAGTATGGCTAGTGATCTTCTAAATGTTTTGTATTAGCCTTATCTAGATAACTCTCTTTTAAACCAAGTTCCTGATTAACAGTACACCTGTCGAAAAAATCCCCAAGGTCCATAAAAAAAAAAACCCAACAACCTGATGACTTTGAAGTACAATTAAAACCCAAGCAACTAAACCATAAAAGACAACGCTTCTTAGACTATACTGACACATCTTCCTTAACTACAGTTACTCCATTTTAGCTAGCCCCTTTGTTTTTAGAAACAAGCCAGGCCGTTCCAATCTGTACAAAAATCATAAAAAGTTTGCTAAAATACAAAAAAAACAAAAAAAAAAAGCCTCAGCCAAATTAAGCAAACTATATAGCCTTAATAAATAAAATATAACTAACTATAAAGTAGCAATAAAATATAAAACTGTCTGTAATCCTTTGTTCACTATCCCACTCAGTGACAGGGTCTCCAGAAACTGCGGGGAGTTCACTCCTTGCCCTGTGCCCTCGTGGGCCAGGCTGTGTCAGCACAAATGGGCCACAGTCACCAGAAGCCCCCACCCTTCCCTCAGCCTGCCCAGGCCCTACAGAGGAGTAACCCCAGCACATGGAGCTGCACTGGCTCCCCTCTCAGTCTCTGTGCCAGGTTGAGCACTGGTGCAATGACACAGCAGGGCCAGGGTCTCTCTCTGGGCTAGATTCTGGGTTTCCTGTGTGAAGTGAGCTCTGCAGCCGCAGTGTCTGGGCTGATCCTGGTGTAAGTGACTGAGCTGCACCGTCATTATCTGCACTGTGTCTATACCAGAAACGTGGCCGTGCAGAGGGGAGCTCCTTTGCACGACTGGAGAAGCCAAAAGTGGGAGCCTGGCAGCCACACCCCGTTCCCTGCTGGGCCTGTTCTTGTCCCTTGGCGGCAGCTCTGGGACTGTGAACCCGCAATGTCTGGGCCTGTCGCTGCTGCTTGGGGGATTCGGGGCGTGTCCAGAGGGTACAAAGGAACTCAACCGGCTGTCTGGGAGTGAATCACAAGCAGTTCCCAGGGGAAAAGCTGAATAAACACAAAGTGGAAACCTGCCTGTCTGAGAAACCCTCGCTCCGTTCGTCCCACTCCAGTGCACCTCCTTTCAAGGGATGTAACTCATCTTGGTACCAGAGCAACTGATGAGCACATAAGTTGAGTGACCCCTCACGTGTAGTATTGAAAATTACTTACCTAAGAAGTAAAGACTCACCGTCCTGAAGTTACAGAGACATTTCCGCTAAAGGAAAAGATTCCTCAGCACTTGAACTTTCATGTGTGAATGATCAGTGTGTGTCCTTCACACTGGGTCTTTGTCACACATGGGTGTGGTACTTGGTACGTTGGTCACCGGTGTTTATCAGTGTAGGCTGCGTGCGTGTGTCCCTGTGTAGATGCTGTCCCAGCTCTGGCCAGGAAACTGAGACGGCTCTCATGATCGAATGAGTCGACACGACCACAGATTAGCTGAGTAACGAAGGCGCCCAAGCTAGGTTTATTGCATGCGGCACAATGAGAAATGACTTACAGAGTATCTCTGGGTCAGTTTCATATTGGCGGCGTTACAATGGTCTCGGCCCAACGGCGGGATTTTCCGTTATCCCCTAGACCGGACACTGGTATTCCCTCTGCCTCCTTTCACGTAGGTAGTTGCCACCCTCCTGACGTAGTCTAATACCACCTTTTTCCGTTGATTGGCTGATTTGGGCACCGCCACTCCATGTATCATTTCTACCCATCAAAGTGTCATTTCAGAGAGTTAGTATCTTGGTACCTCTTATACCTACTACATATTTTAATAATATTTTGGCAGTCTTACAACCTTGCAGAATCAGCACTTTCCTATACCAGTCTCAGTTAACTTGAGTGACCCCTTATACTTCTGTTCACTCGGCTTTTTCCATTTAGGCCTTAGCCTGTTTTACAGGCCTTAAGCTCTCACTTCTTACTACAATGGGCACCACAGCTGGGCCTTGGCAGGTGTCACAGAGCTACAGGAGCTGTGCTATGCCCCAGCTTATAAACAGTCCCGTGGAAGAACCACTTCAGTGTCCCAGACCCCCACGGGTCTGACTGTTCCTTAAGGGTAGGTCAGGCTCCCTGAATGTCTCCAAGTCAGAGCCCCTGGGCTCCAGTGCTCCTGTTTCAGGCTGTGAGCTCTGCCCAGTGAGTACAGCTGAGACAGACTCCGGCTCAGAGACTTTTACACTCATCAGGGACCAATGCACCTCAGCCAGTATCTGCAGTGACGCCGGGCAGCCTTTTCAAAACAGAGCAGGATATATTAGTCAGCTGGAACCCAGCACTGGGAAGTCCTTAGGTCAGCACAGAGAAGAAGCAAAGGTTAAGATACAGTCCACACTGGCCAAGTCAGGGATCCCCTGAACCATGCTGCTGTGCCCCCATCTTGGTTTCCTCTCTTCTCTGTCCCTTTGTCTCAGTCCAGGTGAGCTCCCGTGTCTCTGCAAAAGCCAGCTCTTATCCTAGGCTCCTGTCACTGCTCGCTCTGCTGTCCTCCTCCTGCCAACCCCTGCTGAGTTCACAGGTGCTGCCTGCTGAAGTCTCCCGTTGTAAGATGTCGATTGTTCAGTCCCGGAGGTCCCCTTGTCTGTCTGGATCCTCCATGGATGGGGTGGGCTGCACCCAGTCCTGTAACGACCCATTCATCCCACCCCAGACTGTTCAGTGACAGGTCTTCAGCTCTGCTCCCATAGAGCGTGTTAACCTTTTGGCACTGAGTGGGTGGCAATGCTTAGTCAGGTAAGTCACTGCCCTGCCTGCCCCTCATTACAATATCACACAGAATTCCCACTTCAGCACCGCAGCTGAGAGCGCTGCTCCCAGACACGGCTGCTGGGAAGTTGTCCAGAGTCTGTGCTAGGACAATGCTCACACACACTGGCCTGCACAACGACCCTCCCACCCCCGATCAGCACTGGCTGGATGTGGAAAGGCCCCACTTTACCAGTCAGTATCAGCTCAGCTGCTTTGCCAGCTTTGCTTCTTCTCTCACCGGCCCAGCCGCTCTAGCTGCAGTTACACCTACCGCACACAGGCAACAATCACCTCAGAGGTGGCAGTGGGGGCAGGTCACTGGTGCTGTTGTGTGAGGCCCCTTCACACCATCTTCACACTGCTGCAGCTGCTGCCCCATAGCGCTATGGGAACCGAGCCCTCTGTGAGCACATAGCCCTGCAGTCACTGTGAGAGGCGAGCACGTCTCACACTGGTGACCTGTTCATTGCCACTGGTGCTCTGCGAGTCCCTCCCGAGACAGCAGGCAGTGCCTGGCAGTTGTTCATTCATAAATGTATTGATATTGATATTGATTTTCATTGATAAATTTAGCACGGGCATGGAGTGATGGGACAGCCTAGTTTGGCAATTGACTGATCTTTGACCACTGGTGCTAGATATGCCAATGGCCTGTGATGGGACGTTTGATGGGGTGGGTTCTGGGTTATTACAGAGAATTCTTTTTTGGGTGTCTGGCTGGTGAATCTTGCCCACATTCCCTGGGTTTAACTGATCTCCATATTTGGGGTTTGGAAGGAATTTTCTCCCAGGGCAGATTGGCAAAGGCTCTGGGGGTTTTTCGCCGTCCTCTGTAGCATGGGGCACAGCTCACTTGCTGGTGGATTCTCTGTACCTTAAAGTCTTTAAACCATGATTTGAGGACTTTAATAACTCAGGCATAGGTTAAAGGTTTATTACAGGAGTGGGTGGGAGAGGTTCTGTGGCCTGCATTGTGCAGGAGGTCAGACTAGATGATCATATTGGTCCCTTCTGACCTTACCGTCTATGAGTCTAAAGACGTAGATAGATGCCCACAGGGATTTTCAAATGTCCCTGGTGACAAACTCCCAGGAGATCTGGAAAATCCCAGTAGCTGCCTGTCTGTGCTTGTCTGCTCTGTCTGAGTGTCCTTTAAAATCTGGCCCTCAGTCATGTATGAAAATGAAACTTAGGCTCCTAAATCACTGAGGCACTTCTGAAATTTTTACCCTTAGACTAAAATCCAGACCCAGACACCTGGACAGAGTAGCTGGGGAGATGCACAGGGGTAAGGGATTTATGGAACCCCATTCCCACCCTTGTAGGATGATCAGGAAATGGGTTGATCCTCAGCTTCCCAAGAATTAGAGTTAGCAGAGAGCACCCCCCATCTGTATTGTTATTTTTAACATTTTGGACCAAGCAGCAATAAAAAATTACAAAATCTCTGGTACCTAGTAGATCTGGCGTAGCATAGTATCATGGAATCATAGAATATTAGAGTTGGAAGGTAGCTCAGAAGGTCATTTAGTCCAACCCCCTGCTCATAGCAGGACCAATCCCAACTCAATCATCCCAGTCAGGGCTTTTCATTTCATCAGTCATTTCATCATAGAAGGCAATTTATGTTAAGTTTACACCGCAGTTTCCCACAAATGAAGTGTGTGTGTAGAGAAGCCCTGAGACTGGGTGAGACAACAAGGGAGTGAAACTGGGACTGGAGGCAGATGGGACCACCTAAGGGAAGGATGAGGGAGGAAACAGATCAGATGACGGTCCCAGAGGGCAGCGGCAGCTCAGAGAACAGGGGGAAACTCGTATTTGGCTGGGGAAGCCAGAGGTGAAGTCTAGGACTGGTTTGACAAGAAGACTGGGACTGGACATGAGAAGCTTCAGGAGTGGAGATGGAACTGGGTGACGAGGAAAATGGGACTGAGACACAGAGCAAGGGATGGGGAAGAGACAGGAGTGGGACAGGTTGGAGGTGAGGGAGCAGAAGGGGCTAATCTTGGGGGAACAAGGTAAGAAGGGTCTATGACAACTGGAGCATGCACCTCTCCAGAGCCTGGATCCCTGAGTTGTGCCATTCCCCTGCTGTCAGCAAATATTTGTCAACCCCCCACCCCTGACAAAATCTTCTAATCCCCCTCTGGTGCTGGTCCGTAAAGAGGATGACGGCCTACTACTGCTGTGAGTTAGTCTATTAGCTGCAGTGGCAGAGGTTTGTGTGGTGGATCTAAAGGTTCCAACCCTGATGGTGACCCACTTGGGGTCAATATGATACCATGTGATGGAACTTGTTTTTTTCCGGGTGCTTTTGTAAAAGCTTAGGAAATTATGGAGCAAACATTACTTTTAAGGAACATTAAGTTTGCAAAGTTGAGCAGTAAAATATAAGGACATGAGCAAATTAAAGTTGTCTTTGCAACTTTATTTTGGCCACCTTGTACGTAAGCATTAAGATATAGTCTTTGGCATGTTCTCATGTAATTATTTTCTCCACAGGATCCCTGCCTTATTCAGTGTACAGGAGAGACAGTGCTGTGACTCAGGGTTGTGGAGAGCAGGAAGCTGTTGTCTGTAGGACCCCAGCCTCAGTTGTTGCAGAAACTGTAGCGTGTGCACTGTATGAGGCAGAGGATTGCAGGAAGAAAAAGGAGGGTCTCATTGTTAAGGCAGTTGTATGCTGCCCTGGGAAACTGGATTCTATCCCTGCCTCTGCCACAGCATTTCTATAACGCTTGGTAATGTTTCACAAGAGGTCTCTAGCTCTATATATTCCTACAATTATGGGTGGCTGGCTTGAGACCGTGGAACCTGATTTGCAGAAGTGCTGAGCACTTGCTGCTGTAAACCGAAGTCAGTGGGATCTGTGCTGCACAAGCCTAAGTATTCTGAAAAACCAGGACCTGAGTGTCTTAAATTGGGCAACCAAAATTAGTGGACACTTTCGATATGTTTGGCCACAATGTCTCTGGGCTTCAGTTCCCCGTGTGTAAAATGGAGATAATAAAACTTCCCTACCTCCCAGGGGTGTTGTAAAGAGAAATACATTAATGTATGTGAATCACTCAGGTAGTATAGAAATGAGCACCATAGACAAGCCCAGGAAGAAATGAATAATTTAGTATCTAAAACTGTGCATGTGGATTCAGTGTGTGCAGAGTCCTCACTTAGAATGACAGAGCTGGTGCACAACAATTTATTTAATAAATTGATGTACAAATATAAATGAGCTTGCAGGGTGCAGTGTACAGCACTTCACATTCATTCACACAGCAAAGCGGGGGGAAGTCGGGGCCCAGGATTGAGGAATTGGGGTGTCAGCTACACACCAGTCAAGATTGCAGGGGTGGGAAGTCACAATTATAATGTAATTAAAGACTGTATCATAATGCATATGCACAAAAGGGACTAGTTAAAGGAAGCACAAATCTGGCATTCTGAATGTTTAAGAACTTGACGTTGCTAACTAAACTTTCTTCTTGATTCATAGCTTTAGAGATTTTAAGGCCTGAAGGTAGCTTTAGATCATCTAGTCTGACCTTCTGGGTAACCGAGTGTTACATTCCTCTCTGCAGTCTGGACTGGTGTATTGCTGGGTCACCCCAATCCCTCACTCCTGAAACACATCTTACCCTGCCCCGCTGTGTGAACCCCCACCGCTGGGTCAGCCTACACACAGCCTACAGCAAGCAAGGTGCTCTCAACTAAGTGAGTGAGTGCTTCTGGCCAGCCACTCTTGTGATAAGGCACTGGTATGGCCCCAGCCAAACCACCAGTCCCAGATGCAACCCTAGGAACTGCCAGCTTACAATGTTCAATGCTGCACACTGCACCCTGTAAGCCATTGGCTTGTCAATGTCTGAAAGAAATTGATCTGCACCGGCCTTGTCATTGCAAATAGTCTTACACCTCAAACCACATGAACTGCTTTCGATAAAACAAATAAACACATTTGTTAAGTACAGAAAGGTTTTAAGTGATTATAAGTCAAAGGAAAATAAGTCAGATTTGATCAAGATGAAACAAAAAGTAAATCGCATTCTAACCTAAGCTTAACACTTTCAGCAACCTTACAGTCTTAGATGATTCTCACCACAGGCTGGCTGGTCTCCTTCCCAGTCAGCCTCTCCTCTGGGTCAGAATTTATGTTGCTTGGTGGTGTTTGTAGATGGAGGTGGAAGAGACGGAATAGCAAAATGTTTCTTTTTTTTTTTTTTAACATGATCTTTTGCCCCATCTGGGACCTCATCCCCCTTTTAGGGTCAGGTGACAAACAATGTGCTGGTATGGCTTCGTCCATACTTAAGTCAGTGAGTATCCCCTTATTGATGCTTAGGCTAGTCCATTTTTCCTGGAAGAGCTGATTTGTTTTATGCATGCCTTAGTGAGGTGTGAACTGACTCTCTGCTCTTGGAGGGTTTTGCCTGAGTCCGCTTAAAGCAATGAACACACCTTTGGGAACGTTACATAGCGAAGCCTCACAACCATACACAGGACATTGCAACAAACATATTACTATAACAATAAAGTTCAGTACATCATGAGCATTCCAAAAACATCTTACATGATATACTTTGGAGTAAACAACAAACAATTACACTATAAGGGTGAACAGGAATGATACACAATCACACCATAAGGGTATACATGGGAGTGCGGTGTGTCACACCCAGTCTATAGAATTTAATGCAGTTACTCTTGTAGTGAATCTAATAACTTGTTTGGCTAATGCACATCTTCCAGTCTTTCTCTGAATACTTCAAGAGGAGGAGAATATTCTGCTTCTCTTGGTAATTTTTGCAAGTGTTTCATCACCTTTCTCCACTAGATTAAGAAGGCCTTTAGTATGCAGTGTTTTATCCCAGTGAAGGTACTTATACACTCTAATCAAGTCTCCTCTTGGGAATTCTTTTGACAAGTTAAATAGGTTGAGCTCTTTATATGTCTCACTGCAAAGCACATTTTCAAGCCCTGGAATCATTATAGTGGCTCTTCTCTGCACTCTCTTGAATTTTTTAACATCCTTCTTAAAATGTGGACACTAAACTGAATGCAGTATCAGTCTCTCCAATGATGTATACAGAGGTAAAATTACCTTCCTACTAGAGCTGGTCAAAAATTTTCTGTTTAACCAGAGTTTCATAGGAAAATGCCAGTTTGTTGCAACCAAAATTTCTCATGAAAGTGAGGTGGGTTCAGTGAATTTTGTCAAAATCACAGGAAGGGTCTGGCAGAAATGTCCATGATTCCCTGCCAGCTTGGGAACTGTTAAAAGAGGAGCCCTGATGAACAGAAGGATGAGTCAGTGTCTGCAGGGAAAGAGACTGAAACCCAGTCCCCATAAGCAGGGACACTGGGGTAAGTTGGGCCAACGCAGGTTTTGCAGGAAATTCTGTGCTCTGTGTAAGACAAAAGCCTTTAGTTCTTCAGTTGCTTTAAACCTTTTCTTTTTGATTGCTATGTTCCTGTGGATAAATAAATAAAAGCACTGTTCTGGGTCTGGTACTATTCAGTGTTGTTCTAAATGACTTGGACAATGGAGTGGAGAATACACTTATAAAATTTGTGGATGACATCAAGCTGAAAGGGGTCACAAGCTCTTTGGAAGACCGGGTTAAAATTCAAAATGATCTTGATAAATTGGACAATTTGTCTGAAATCAGTAAGTTAAAATTCAATAAAGACAAGTGCAAAGTCCTACAATTAGGAAGGAAAAATCAAATGCAAAAGCACCAAAACAGGGTACAATGCAGTACTGCTGAATATTATCTCGGGGTTTTAGTGGATCACAAATTGAAAAACTGTGATGCTGTTGCGAAAAAGGAAATGTCATTCTTGCTTGTATTGAAAGAATGTCATATGGAAGACACAGAAAGTAATTGTCCCTCTTTACCTAGAACTGGTGATGCCTCACCTGGAGTACTGTGTCCAGTTTTGCACAACACCCTTTAAGAAAGTTGTGGACAAATTGGGGAGTGTCCAGAGGAGAGCAACAAACATAATAAGAGGTTTAGAAAACATGACCTACGAGGAAATGTTGAAAAAAAATGGCATTTTTAGTCTAGGGAAAGAGAAGACTGAGGGGGTACTTGATAACAGCCTTCAAGTATGGGAAAGTCTGTTACTCAATTGTTATCCATGTCCACCAAGGATAGAACCAGACATCATCATTTTAGATTGCAGGGAAAGAGATTCAGATTAGATATTAGGAAAATCTTTCCAACTATAATGGTAATTAAGCACTGGAATAGGATACCAAGGGAAATTGTGTAACCCCCATCATTGGTGGCTTTTAACAACAAGTAAGACAAACATCTGTATACCTAGGCATGGCACAGATAAATTTAAGCTTTCCTTGGTGTGCAGGGATGGACTAGAAGATCTCTTGAGGTTCCTTCCCACCCTGCATTTCTATTATTCTGTGGTTTTATCAGTATTGAGGTCTGCTGACATAAAAATAAATGTTTATCCCTAGTAGATGTTCTTGAACATCCTCCTTAGTTACCAGTGGGCAACAGAGTGCTTCATCCTCTTCACATGATACGAACGTGCATCCTGTTGCTCTTGAAAACCACATATATTTATTGAACACCTCTTTACAGCATCATTAATAACAACTTTACCATCCTCATCTGTAATGGGCCTACACCAATGTTAGGGTTTGTTTGCTTGTTTGTTTTTTGTTCCTAATATACATGAAAAAACTCCTTCCTATTGTTCTTAGCCCTGCCAGTCACGGATTTACCTTTATGCCTTTGGTTTCTCTTATATGTTCAGTACATATCATAACTTCTAATGTAGACTGATAGCTATCAAGTTCCCCCTTTTTCTTTTTTTTATATGTTACCTTTTTATCTCTATTGCTGCCTTCACTTGGCCACTGAACCAGAATGAGCTTTTAGGCAAAGTCCTAAGCCAGTGGAGCAACCTAACTCCCAAAGGTGCCTTTATAATTTGCAGCCTTCATTGACTTTCTAGGACACATTAAACCTCGGCTGGTCGGAGGGGACACTGCCTGCTCGGGACGCGTGGAAATAAAACATGGAAACACGTGGACCACAGTCTGTGATGCACACTTTGATCTCAACATTGCCAGCGTTATCTGTAATGAGCTACAGTGTGGAATTGCTCTATCTACCCCAGGAAGAGGTCACTTTGGAAAAGGAAAAGGGTTAATCTGGACTGAAAAATTCCAGTGCATGGGGAATGAGTCTCTCCTGTTTTCCTGTCCCAGGATACCACGAGTGAATCAGACATGCTCACATGCAAAAGATGCCGGAGTCACATGCTCACGTAAGAATTCAGCGCAATGTCTTTAAAATTCCAGTGATGTGTATTGCAGATTAAAGTGAATGAATGTTGTGATCACACTTCCTAGGGAGCTGGCTTTGATAGAGTTCGGTCAAAAACACAAACAATTGAAGACAATGAGAAAGCGATGAAATGCCCCCTGACTTTCCCTTCTTTCACTATTTGGTATAAAATAGATCCAAGGCTCCCTCTCTAAACCCCTTCTCCCTTCTCCCCTGGCACACAGGGTTCCGGCTGGTGAACGGCAGCTCAGCATGCACAGGGAGGGTGGAGATCCAGGTTCTTGGTGCCTGGGGAACCGTCTGTGACTCACACTGGGATTTACCAGACGCCAACGTTCTCTGTCATCAGCTCGACTGTGGATTTGCTGTATCGGCTCCAGGAGGAGGGTATTTTGGGATGGGAACTGGCTCTGTCTGGACAGACACATTTCACTGTAAAGGGACTGAATCCCATTTGGGGTATTGCCCTGTTACTGCCCTGGGGGCCTCTCAGTGCTCACACGACAATGACGCCGGTGTGAATTGCTCAGGTAAGTGCAGCAGAAATGCTGGATTAATGTCACCTGCCCCTCAGTGTGTGACACTGCCCCCTAGAGCAGGGGGACCTCAGGGCACAGAAAGGAGAACGGGATCTAGTTATTAAACCAGGTATAATAACAGTAAATATATTAAAAATAAAATAAAAGTAAATAATATTATCACAAAAGAATAGTTGTGACCCGGGAAAGCCCTGGATTCTCCAGTAAAAAAGACAGCAACTAAGTCCTTATGCAGGGCAGTGGAGCAGGTGCAGAACTAATAATTAGTGATGGAGCAAGTAGCGATTGCCAATACGGAGTTTGCTTCACACTTCCTGTTATAAAATATTCTCAGCACGTTCTTGAGAAGTTCTCAGTCCCTCATTGTTTGCAGCAGGCCTTGGCAATTGGGCAAGAGGTCAGTGCTGGGGCCAGGAAAGTGCCTTTCCCTAGCGCAGTGAAATTTCTTCCAGGTTTGGCTGAATTATAAACTGCTGAAAATAACCATTTCTCTTCTCTCACATGAGTTCCTGAGGCCATTTTTGGTAGCATATCACAGAGAAAGTCGTTTTTTTTCTTACTTAGCTTTTTCACTTTTCTCACATCTTTCCCACTGAAAAAAAATTTCCCCTGCTTTCTTACAGTTTAAAAAAAAAATTCTAGCTTTTTACAGTGAAAAAAAAGGTGAAAATGAGAAAGGAGGAGGAAGAAGGAAACCTGTAAACCCAAAAACTGAAAAGGAAAATTGATTTTTTTCCTTTCCTAAAAGTTGAAGTGAATCAACATTTTAATCAGCATCTAAACAAAAATTTTCATTCCATTTCCACATGCCAATATACTGTTTAAAAACTAAAATCCTGTATTTGAAATACTTCACAGGAAAAAAATTGGGTTGTCGATCTTACATAAAAAAAAAATTAAACAGTATTATTTAGTCAAAGCAAAATGCTCAAGAATTCCAAACTCACTACTTTTTTAGGGTGATTGGGCTCCAACCTGAGACCCTCAGGGCCTGACTTGTCAAAGTACTCACCGTTTCTGTGGAGCTATTTGTATTCAAAGTACCCTCCAGACATCAATAAACCCTCACAAAACTCCAGGGACGTAGGTGGGGAATATTATTATTAGCTCAATTTGACAGATGGTGACACAGAGAGAAATGAAAAGTGTCTTGCCGAAGTCCCCCAGGAGTGTGCTCAGCAGTGCAGTCAGCAGTGCAACCACAAGAAAACTGAATATTTGGACTCGCAGCCCTGTGCTGGTTCCACCGGACCTCACTCCCTTACTGCAGAGCAGCTGAGCATCCACATCTTGCTGGACTTTGGCTGCAGTTGTGAGTGCTCAGTGCTTCTGAAAATCAGACCCCATAAATATTGGTTTAAGAGACCTGCTCAGCATCACCTGTGACGTCTGCGGCAGAGGCAGGAATAAAGCTGAGTTCTAGAGCATGATGGTCACTGCTCTTAGCAAGATCATCCTGGTTCTTCCTGAACTCCCCTGCTCATTCTCTACCGGCCTTCCAGTTTCTAAGGTGAATGAGGCAAGGGTTGTACAGGCAACAGCCTGACACTGCACATCCCCCATTCATCCATCCTGGGAACAGACAGTGCCAGGGGTCCTGTGGAAAAAATAATTCACTGGAAAACTTAATATTTATTGCCAGCCCATCTGGTTTCCTTGTGGCTAAATGGAGCCCGTCTTCTGGTCCAAGTCATAGATCCATGGATTTATAAGATCCAAAGAGACCACGGTAATCATCTGCTTCTCCCCTCACGAAAAAGACTCCTCCTGCTTAATGAAGGAGCAGCTCCCCTCTCTGCCCCAACGTCTCATCCATGCACTATGTCTCCATAGTGCTTCTTCACTGGCTGGTACTGGGATCCTTACAGAGAAACCTACCAAAGAAGCCATGGATTTAAACCTTCTTCCTAATAATCTACATGTAGCTTCCAGGACTCTCTCTCATAGTGCTCAGGGTCACTGGTTCCATTCCAGACCATGACTAAGCCTATACAGGTCCTGCCCAGCACTCTCAACAGATGTCTACTCTCCTCTTTACAGCTGATACCTTTTTACCATGGTGGCAATTCACCTCGCACTTCTCCCGCTTCTCACAGACGCTGCTACCTGCATTCCTAACTCAATTCCCTGCAGCCATGCCCTGCCTCTCCTAACTGGCTACCCAGTCCATACCCTGGTTCTTGGAGGGAATGCCTCAGCACATGAGGACGCTGATTTCTTCTTACAACTATGAGAAGGAGAATCCCTTCAAAGTAAAAATCATAGAATCATAGATTAGGGTTGGAAGGGACATCAGGAGGTCATCTAGTCCAACCCCCTGCTCAAAACAGAGCCAACCTGAGCTAAACCATCCCAGCCAGAGCTTTGTGAAGCTGGGCCTAAAAACCTCCAAGGATGGAGATTCCACCACCTCCCTAGGTAGCCCATTCCAGTGCTTCACCATGCTCTCAGTAAAAAAGGTTTTCCTAATATGCAACCTAGACCTCTTGCACTACAACTTGAGACCATTGCTCCTTGTTCTGTCATCTGCCACCACTGAGAACAGCCTAGCTCCATCCTTCCTGGAAACTCCTTTCAGCTAATTAGAGGCAGTTATCAAATCCCTCTTCATTCTTCTCTTCTGCAGACTAAACAAGCCCAGTTCCTTCAACCTCTCCTCATAAGTCATGTGCCCCAGCACCTCAATCATACTTGTTCCTCTCCACGAGACTACCTCCAATTTGTATACATCCTTCCTGTAGTTGAGGCCCAAACCTGGATACAATATTCCAGATGTGGCCTCACCAGTGTCGAATAGAGGGGAATAATCACTTCCCTCCATCTGCTGGCAATGCTTCTACTAATGCTGTCCAATATGCCATTAGCATTCTTGGCAACAAGGTCACACTGTTAATTCATATCCAGCTTCTTGTCCCCTGTAACCCCCAGGTCCTTTTCTGCAGAACTGATGCTTAGCCAGTGGGTCCCCAGTCTGTAGCTGTGCATGGGATTCTTCGTCCTAAGTGCAGCACTCTGCTCTTCTCCTTGTTGAACCTCATCAAATTTCTTTTGGCCCAATACTCCAATTTGTCTGGGTCGCTCTGTATCCTATCCCTATCCTACAGTGTATCTACTGGTTCCCCCAACTTAATGTCATCTGAAACTTCCTGAAGGTGCAATTCACCCCATCCTCCACATCATTAATGAAGATGTTGAATAAAACCGGCACGAGGACCAATCCCTGGGGTACTCCACTTGATACCGGCTGCCTACTAGACATCGAGCCATTGATCATTACCCTTAGAGCCCAATGATCTAGCCAGCGTTCTATCCACCTTATAGTCCATTCATCGAACCCATACTTTTTAACTTCCTGGCAAGAATACTGTGGGAGACCGAATGAAAAAGTTGCTAAAGTCAAGGTTTATCACGTCCACCACTTTCCCCATATCCACAGAGCCAGTCATCTCCTCAAGCCGGTTGGTCAATCAGGTTGGTCGGGAATGACTTGTCCTTGGTGAATCCATGCTGACTATTCCTGAGCACCTTCCTCCCCTCCAAGTGCTCCAGAATGGATTCCTTGAGGACTTGCTCCATGATTTTTCCAGGGAGTGAGGTAAGGTTGACTGGTCTGTAGCTCCCTGGATCCTCCTCCTTCCTTTTTAAAGAGGGGCACTGTATTTGCCTTTTTATAATTGTCTGGGACCTCTCCTGATTGCCAGGAGTTCTCAAAAATAATAGCCAATGGCTCTGCAATCACATCAGCCAACTCCCTCAGCACTGTCGGATGCACTGCACTTGTGCATGTCCAGCCTTTCTAAATAGTCCTAAACCTGTTGTTTCAGCACTGAAGGCTGCTCACCTCCTCCCCATTCTGTGCTGCCCAGTGCAGTAGTCTGGGAGCTGCCTTGTCTGTGAAGACTGAGGCAAATAAAGCACTGAGTACTTCAGCTTCTTCCACATCATCTGCCTCTAGGTTGCTTCCCCCATTCAGTAAGCGGCCTACACTTCCCTGACCACCTTCTTGTTGCTAACATACAGTAGAAATTCTTCTTACTACCCTTTACGTTCCCTGCTACCTGCAACTTCAATTGTGCTTTGGCCTTTTTGATTTCACTCCTGCAACCTTGAGTAGTATTTTTATACTCCTCCCTAGTCATCTGTCCAAGCTCCCACTTCTTGTATGCTTCCTTTTTGTGTTTAAGCTCACCGAAGATTTCTCTGTTAAGCCAAGCTGGTTGCCTCCTATATTTGCTATTCTTTTTGCATATTGGGTTGGTTTGCTCCTACACACTCAATAAGTTTTCTTTAAAATACAGCCAGCTCCCCTGGACTCCCTTCCCCCTCATCTTAGCCTCGCAGGGGATCCTGCCCATCAGCTCCCTGAGGCAGTCAAAGGCTGCTTTTCTGAAGTCCAGGGTCCGTTTCCTGCTGTTCTCCTTTCTTCCTTTAGTCAGGATCCTGAACTTGACCATCTCATGGTCACTGCTGCCAGGTTACCACCCACTTCTACTTCCCCTACCAAATCTTCCCTCTTTGTGAGCAGCACGTCAAGAGGAGCACGGCCCCTAGTTGGTTCCTCCAGCACTTGTACCAGGAAGTTGTCCTCAGCACTCTCCACAAACTTCCTGGATCATCTCTGCACTGTTCTGTTGCTCTCCCAGCAGATGTCAGGGTGAATGAAGTCCCACAGGAGAACCATGGCCTGTGATCTGGACAATTCCGTTAATTGCCTGAAGAAAACCTCGTATATCTCATCCTCCTGCTCTAGTGGGCTACAGCAGACGCCCACCATGACATCAGCCTTGTTGCTCTCACCTCTAAACTTAACCCAGAGACTCTCAACAGGCTTTTCTCCAGTTTCATGCTGGAGCTCTGAGCAATCATACTGCTCTCTAACATACCGTGCAACTCCTCCCCCTGGTCCCTTCCTTACGAGCTCCATTTGCCACAATCCCATCTGTCCTTCCTGCGAGGCTGTGGTAACCAGTTACCACATGAACCTCCATGAACCTCCTTGGACAGCCCCCAGTCTACTCTCTACCCTCACACTGCACTGGGTAGTTGGACGCATTCCCCTGCTCCAGTCTTAGGGTGAACTCCTGGCTCCGTTGCAGTCAATGGAGGTTTTACCATTTCCTTCAGTGGGGTCAGGATTTCACTCTTAGGATTGAAATGTTATTTGGCTTCCAAGATCCTTGAGCTGTTTGGACCCAGTTCACACACACGGCCCCCGTCAGGTTGCCACCCTGGTACACACTGTACCAGACACAGCCAGCTGGGTGTGTCCTGAACTGACTCTGCTGCTTGTCTTTCTCTTTCAGTGATCTCCAAGAATGTCCTCGTTCACTCATTTACAGTGTCTGCTAACAAGCCCCTCTGTCAAACTCAGAGTATTGCAATCCTTACAGAACCCTCCACTTATAGATTCAAATGAAAAGTATCTTCTGACAGAGGCTGTTCCCTTTAACACTGGGACACACTCTTATCACTGGGCTGTTCCTTCTCACTTAGAAACAGTCCAGAATTTCATGTGCACTCTGGAATATTTCTAGTGCACAACAGAGAGTGTTATTCAGTCTATGTCCCATCTCTCCTGAGCCCAGGTCGTTGGGAGTCGCTCAGACTGTGGAATGGGGAGAGCCGGTGCGATGGGAGAGTGGGGATTTCCCTCCGTGGTGTGTGGGGCAGAGTGCTGGATGACCAGTGGGACATGAACGACGCCAGCGTGGTGTGCAGGCAGCTCCAGTGCGGAGTCGCTGAGAAAGCTTATACCCTCCCTAAATCTGAGCGAGGAACGGGCCCCGTGGGGCTGAGAAGGGTCCAGTGTGCAGGAAATGAGGCTCGTCTGACTCTCTGCAACATCTCCACACCTGAGACAGCCCAGGCAGGAATTGCTGAGGACGTCGGTGTCGTGTGTTCAGGTGATTCATTTCCAAATCTCACAAACATTTTCTGTTCAGTGGGAAAATACATATTAACAGCTGGGCTCTCTCCCTGCAGGGAGCAGGCAGATCAGACTGGTGGATGGGGCAGGTCGCTGTGCTGGGAGAGTGGAGATTTATTACAATGGCACCTGGGGAACAGTCTGTGATGATGCCTGGGAGCTACCAGACTCCAATGTCGTTTGCAAACAACTGGGATGTGGACACGCCATCAATGCAACTGTCTCTGCTCATTATGGGCCAGGATCTGGGCCGATCTGGCTGGATGATGTGAACTGCTCTGGAAATGAATCCGATCTCTGGGCCTGTCCTTCCAGGGGCTGGGGCCAGCACAACTGCAGACACAAAGACGATGCAGGAGTTCTTTGCTCAGGTCTGTTCCGGGAATGCTCCTGTGAGTCTGGTCAGCAGGGGACTTAATGAAGCATAGGGGTGTTTGAGCAGTGAGCCAAAGATGACAGAAAGTTTATCTCCTTTCTCTTTCTCCCCCACCTACCTACCTGCACTGCCAACAGTTAATACTAAGGGAGGCTGGAAATGTCACTTTATTTCCTTAGCCTTAGAACATGGGGTAATTTGTGAATCTTGGGTACCGCTGTGTGTCACTGTTGGTAAATGGTGTCTTTTAAACAACAATTCCAGTGCTCATGGGCCTGTCACTGGTCTCTAGAAGAATCTCTTTGATTCCTCAGATGAATCTTGCTGCTGTAGAATGGGCAGGTTTGTTAGTGATCTCTGGGATTTCAGCCTTCACACCCCGGTGTGTGTCACACTCAGAAAACCTCACACCCGACCTGTGCATTTCCTCCTAGAGTTCACGGATCTGAGACTGGTGGATGGCAGTGACTGTGCTGGGCGGCTGGAGGTTTTCTACAGTGGGACGTGGGGCAGTGTTTGCAGCAGTCCTATGGATGCAGTCACCAGGGCGCTTATATGCAAACACTTGGACTGTGGAGATGCAGGGACTCTTTTGAGAAACTCTCCACATGGAAGCGGCTCTGGCTCCACCTGGGTGGATGGTGTTCGGTGCAATGAGCAGCACAGCTCCCTGTGGCAATGCCCATCAGACCCTTGGAAACCACAGTCGTGTAACAGAGTAGAAGAAACCCACCTCTCCTGCCAAGGTAAATAGCAAATGGACACACACACACACACACACACACACACACACACTCTCAGTGGTCAGGTCTAGGTCACTGAAAGGGTTTCATATAATTATTGCAGTTTGTTACTGTTGTGGCAAACAGCCGGCTTCACCCTAGTGGGTCTCGTGGTTTTGCCTCTTGTGTAGGCCAGGGCATCACCAGTTACCCTGTCTGCCCAGGGAGTGGGGTAGAGACCCAGGCCCACCCGCTCCTCTGGGTCCCACGCCCTGCCAGTGGCTTTTCTCCCAGCAGCCATCTTGTGCTGCTCATCCGGGGGAGAGCAGCCTGTACATGCAGGCAGAGGGGCCAGGTAGAAAGGGGAGAAGAGAAGAGGGAGGAGTCCAGGGCAGGAGGGCGGGAAGGGCCTCATGGCAGAGGGAAATGTGTGGGGCAGGCAGTGGGGGGAAGCTCCAGTGCGGAGCACAAGGCAGCATTGCCAAGCTCCACAGATCAAGAATCATGAGCCTGTAAAGACCAGCCAGTCCCGTTATTCAGTCTGTCTCTGGACATTTGAACTCCCCTCGGCTCCTCGGCCAGAGCGGGGGTGCGAATCGCAGGCTGCAACGTCACCTTCAATGCACCCAAACTGCACAACTCTGCCTGGCTGCTCGGCTGCAGACTGCGCTTACCCTCTGCTCACCCGGAGATGGGCACTGCCAGCCATGGCCCAGCGCTGCCTTCACTCTCCCCTCCTGCTCCATTGCCTCTGGCAGACGTAGGGCTGGCTGGGAACGAGTTGGAGACCCACTGAGCTAATGAACACAGCCGGGCTCACACTCGCACACAGAACTTGTGCTGCTGTTCGGGGTGAGTTACAGGCCGAGATATCGGAGACCTGCACACGGACACCAGCCGCTCACCTCCACTGTCCTGCACCGTGACAGGGCGGGATTGGTTTAGCCTTTTGCAAAGAGCCACAATTCCCTGCCTGACTCCTCAGCTTCTCTGCCGGAGTCTGGGTAGCACATCCCTGCCCAGAGCCCCTCCCCTCTCCTTCCACCCCCACCTCCTGCCCCCACTCCTGACCCTTTCCCTCCCTGATCCTGACCCCATTCCCCTCCCCAATACTCCCCCATCTCCACCTGCCCCAGACTGCTCCCTCCAGCCCCCGTCCTCCATCCTTCCCCCTGCTCCAGCCTGTCTCCCTCCCTCTCATCCCGGCTCCACACCCACTGCCCGCCCCACCCACTTGCGGTCCTGCGTCCGGCCCCCTCTCTCCTGCCCTGCACAAGGTCACCCGTCCCCACCCCTCTGCTCCTCCTTCCCCCTTTCAGAGCCCCTCTTCTCCTCATCCCGCCTTCTGCCCCCACCCCACTCTCCTTTCCTCTCTCCCGCCTGCCCCTGATTCCTGACTCTTACCTCACACTCCTCCTCTACCGGCACCCCAGACCCCTTCTGCTCCATCTGCACTGCCCCATCCTGCCCCATTGCAGATCCCTGTCCCCTCCCCTCCCCCCGACCCTCTCTGCTCCCTCACTGTTAACTCCCTCCTGCCCCCATCTCCAGACTCACCCTCCTCACTCTGGCTCCCTGCTCCCCCTTTACTGACCCTGCTCCCCTCTGTGCCTCCTGCCCCCTGCTCAAAACCCCCCTCCTCTCCTCTCCTCTCCTCTTTCCTGCCCAGTCATTGTCTTCACCCCATTCCCTGCAACCCCTGAATCTGCCTCCTGACCCTCAGTGCCCTGCTCCCCTCACTCTCCACCCTCCTTTCACAGGGTCTCTGCTGCCCATCTCAGTCCCTGGGTCCTGTCCAGCCCCCTGAGCCACACGGGGGCAGCCATGTTCCCTGTGGGCTTCAGTCCCATTGCAAACAGTGGGAGCTGGCAGCCATCTTTGCTCAGGGCGGAGTGACTCCCCCACACGCTGAAAGACTGTGGGGAGATGGGGGCATCTCACCAGGTCCAGCCCCACTGACAGTGACGGGAGCTGGCGCCATTTGGACTCAGAGAAACTCGGTGACTTGGCGCCTTCCATCCTGTTATCACGAGACAGGTGAAACCCCCAAATCGCCAGCGTGGCGATAAAATGGCGAGTGCTGCAGCACTGACAGCCCGTGTGAGGCCCTGAGACGTGAGGAGGTGGCTCCACGAGGCAGCTCTGGGCACGTCCCGTCTCATGGCTCTGGGTGCGGATCCCTGCTGCCGGGCGCGGACTCTGCTGTGACAACGCTGGGGAGGGGCTCCCTGCTCGCTCTGACCTGCTCTGTGTCTCTTTGCAGGTGCTGACGAGCTGCGGCTGGCGGATGGAGGCAGCCCCTGTGCTGGGAGAGTGGAGGTTAAACACGAGGATCAGTGGGGGACAGTGTGTGATGATTACTGGGACATAGAAGATGGTGGTGCTGTCTGTAAACAGTTGGGATGTGGATCTGCTGTCAGTGTCCATTATAATGCTCATTTTGGGGCAGGATCTGGACGGATTTGGCTGTCTAACATTGTCTGTGATGGTACCGAGCCTGATCTCTGGCACTGCAGGAACGCGGGATGGGGTGTGCATAACTGCGATCATGGCATGGATGCTGGAGTGACCTGCTCAGGTAAGAATCAGCCAAATCAGTCCTGAAAGTCAAATTCCCTGAGACAAAAAGGTTTGAACCCAGAGGACTTTGTGTGCCTGTAAACCTAATGAGAAATGAACAGAAACCAGAGCAAGTCCTGTCATTACTGAGCTGTAATTATTACTATTCATGTCATTGATCACGGAGGATCCCCCGTGTAACTGTGAAGCCTTTTCATTATCACATTTCCAGTTGTTTCAATGCCACGTCTTTCCTTTCCTTTTTTGTCTGAATGGGTCCCAGCTGTGGGACCCTTAGTCTGGGGTGGGGGCTCATGAGGGAGGGATCTCTGATGCGGCCTGGAGCTTGCCTGCTGTACAAGGCTGAAGGTTTCCTAAGGATGCAGTTGTTTGTCAGGGCACTTAGTAGTGCTGGTGTCACCTGTCCCACAGGGTCTGTGGCTGCTGTTGCCAGTCGCCACTTTGGGGAAAAAGTATTAGGGAAACTTCATCATTGCTCTAGAAAAATTAATGAGACTCACTTAATAAGGGAACTTGCCTGCTTGCAAATCATGTGTCTGTTTATAACTATTAATTTTGTCTTACAAAACTGTATATAAATGTACCATGGGATTTCCAAAGAAGCCAACAGGAGTTTGGTGCCCAACTTGCACTGACTTTCATTGAGACTATGACTAAGGGCCAGATATTTCAAGATGTTGAGGTGTCTAAAACTGCAGACAGGCGCCCAGTGGCATTTTCAAATGTGCCTGGTGCCAAACCCCAGGAGTTTGGAAAATCCCACCAGGCCCTGTCTGCATTTCCAGCCACCTGCCGGCTCTTTGAAATCTGGCCCTGAGTCATTTTTGAAAATCTCACGTGGGCTCCTAAGTCACTGAGACACTTTTGAAAATGTTATCCTGACCCTAAAATCCAGATTTAGACACCCAGCCACAGATGTACAGATATGTGGGGTCATTTTATGTAGCCCATTTCCCACCCTCATGGGGTGACCAAGGAACGGGTGGATTCTCCCAGGTTGGCCAGAATTAGATTTAACCCAGGGCACTCCCTGGTCTATTCTGCTACTGTCACAATAATAGACATTTTCAAACTCTCTGAGACCCGGTAGATCTGGCGCAGCATAGAGGGCTCAGCCAGAACATACCTCAGCCCCACCCAGCACAGCAATACCATGTTATGCAGGCATTTGTTGTGACTCAATAGTTAACATTACAACTACAGACCCTACGTTTTAGTTTTAATTCCTCGTTTCTTAACATTCAGTAATAATAATATACTGCCCTGAAAACAGCATCAGGAAGAGTAGAATATTTTCCTATCATTCCAAGAGTTTATCAGCTCCCTCTGGCTATGGGAGCTAAGGGCAGTGTTTAATCGTAAGCCTCTCCTGGATTTTGAGTGTTTCAATGAGAAACCTTAATGTTCTCGTCACCTGGGGGTGGGGGAAGGGAGGTTTATGCTATTTCCTAGTATTTCTAACAAATAACAATATAGGGTGGGCGGGAACACTATAAAAATGAGCTGAATTGCAAGGACTTCAAAACTCTGCAAAAAACAGATTGGCCTTTGCCAGTGTAATATCCCTAACCTGGTAACAACAACTGCGATGGCTTGTACTTCACACTTAGCAAGTGCACCAGAGGGAGTCCTTCTAAAGCACGTCAATTGGCCTGGCTGTGCATTTGTAGCATTCAGTGCAGCCTGGGGCTTTGCCATGAGCTGTCTTCCCCTATATGGCCCAGGCAGTACGGAAAGGAAGCTCCCTGAATTGAATGTAGAAGTGGCAAGAACCAGACTGGGGTAAGAGGGGGAGAGCAGACTGGGAGAGGAACCAGTGCGGTGGCTGGGGGTGGGGAGGGAACAGGACGTTCTGAGACTGGATACTGGTGGGGGGAGAGAAACTGGGACTGGGAGAGAAAGGGGGAGTTGGGGACTGTCTGGGGAAGGAGCCAGATTGGGAGGGGGTTGGGGAAAGAGATTAGGACTGGCTAGGCAGGGTGACTAGAACAGGGAGTTAGGGATAGAGACTGGGACTTGCTGAGGAAGAAGACGGGGATCTGGAGGAGACTGGGGCTGACTGGCCGAGGAGTCTGGGACTGGGAAGCCCTGGGGAGGAACTGGGGGTGGGTGAGCAGAGACAGAGCAGACAAGGAGCCAGGGTGTGGGAGGAGTCTAAGACTAACTGGGCAAAGAGACTGGAATAGGCATGCAGGGTGGGGCGGGAAGACTGCGAGCACAGCTACATGAACATTAAGTGTGTGGCAGGCTGGGCTGTAAATCTGCCCTGCACTGGCCTGCCATGCACTCAGTGTCCATGCGGACGTGCTGCCGGGCGCTAACCATTCCCCAGTGCGCTTCCATCTACTCCCGTTTCAAAGCACTAGGAAAACGTTAGTGCGCAGCAGCAGCAGGGTCCACGTGGACACGCCGTGCTCAGCCGGGTAGTGCGGGTGAATTTACACCCCAGTGTGCCACAAACTGAGTGTGTGTGTGGAGAAGCCTGAGACAGGGGTGAGGCATCAAGGGAGTGAAACTGGAGCTGGGGGCAGACAGGATCATCCAAGGGAAGGGTGGGGAGAGAAACGGGTCAGATGAGGATCTCAGAGGGGAGAGGCAGCACAGGGAACAGGGAAAACTGGGACCTGTCTGGGTAAGTCAGAGGTGAAGTCTAGGGCTTGCTGGGCAAGGAGTCTAGGACTGGGAATGAGAAGGACTGGAGCTGGGTAAACAAGGAGATTGGGCTAGGACACAGAGCAAGGGATGGGGAAGAGACAGGACTGGGACGGGGACAGGTTGGAGTGGAGGGGGCATAAGGGGATAAATGTGGGGGAACAGGGGAAGAAGGTTCTGTCACCACTAGAGCACCACCTCTCCAGTGCCTGGAATGGAGCCCAGGATCGCAGAGTTTTGCCATTCCCCTGTTGTCAGCAAATATTTGTCAAACCCCACCTCCCCAACAATCTTCTGATCCCCTCTAGTGCTGGTCCACAAATGAATGACAACCTGCTACTGCTGTCAGTTACTCTATTACCTGTGGTGGCAGAGGTTTGTGTGGTGGATCTAAAGGTCCAACCCTACTGGTGAGCCATGTGCATGTCAATATGATTCCACATCTTGGAACATCTGGTTTTTCTGTTTGCTTTTTTAAAAACCTAGGAAATTAAGCACAAAACTTACTGATAGGAACATTCAGTTTGCAAAGTTGAGCCTTAAAATATAAGGAAATGGGAGAATTAAAGTTGCCTTTGCACTTGTACATACACATTGACATACCGTCTTCCGTTACATTCTGACATGCTATTTTCTCAGTCTACAGGAACCCTGGCTCATTCAGTGCACAGGATAGACAGTGCTCTGAATTAGGGTTGTGGAGTGAAGCAAGCGGTTGTCTGTAGGACCCCTGCCTCATTTGTTGTAGAAACTGTAAAGTCTGCTGTGTCTGAGGCAGGGGGTTGCAGGCAGAGAAAGGAGGGTCTCATTGTTCAGACAGTTGAATGCTGCCCCGGGGATTTGGATTCTATCCCTGCCTCTGCCACAGACCTGCCAAGAGATGCTTGGCAAGTCACTGAAACCAAATGTTTCATAACTGTTGCTCATTGTATGGGTGGCACACTTGAGACTGTGGAGTTTGATTTGCAGAAGTGCTGAGCACTCGCTGCTGTAAACTGAAGTCAGTGGGATCTGTGCTGCACAAACCTAAGTACTCTGAAAAACCAGGACCTGAGTGTTTCAAGTTGGGCACCCAAAATTAGTGTACGATTTTGATTATTTTGGCCATAACGTCTCTGTGCTTTGGTTCCCTGTGTGTAAAATGGAGATAATACAACTTCTCTACCTCCCAGAGGTGTTGTGAATAGAAATTAATTAATGTTTCTGAAGCATTTAGGTTGTACAGAAATGAGCATCATAGAAGACCCCATGATGAAATTAATAATTCAGTATTTGGAGTAGGGTTTGGATGGCGTGCAGTACATCAGGGCTGGGGCCACACATTGATCAATGAGTATAAAGAGAACTTTTGACCATCTTCCCATTCAGTGAGTACCATGTGTTGTGGGCACTGAAGGAGGCAGGGGTCCTGTGGAAAAATAGTATATGACCATGTAATTATCATGTAACAGTATCATCACGCATAGTCACAAGATGGACTTATTAAGGTCTCACAGACAAGTGCAAGATTAGCATTCTGAATGTTTGAGTGCTTGACTTAACAAACTTAACTTTCTTTCAGATTCCTTGCTTTGTAGATTTTGTGACCAGAAGAAAGCATTAGTTCATCTAATCTGACCTCCTTCATAACACAGGCTATAGAATTTAATGTAGTTACTCCTGTTCTGAATCTTATTTACTTGTATTTGGCTAAACATATCTTCCAGAAAAGCATCCAGATTTGATCTGATACTTCAGAAAGTGTGGAATCTTCTGTTTCCCTTCTACCGGTAGTTTGTTCCAATGGTCAATCACCCTCATTATGAAACATGAATTCCTAACTTCTAATATGAATTTATCTGGCTTTAACTTCCAGTCATTGGTTCTTGCTCTGCCTTTCTCCACTAGATCAAGGAGGTCTTTATTGCACAGTGTTTTATCTCTTCAAAAGCACTTACATGTATAATTCAGTCAGTTCTTGGCCTTCTTTTTGGTAAACTAAATGGACTGAGCTCCTGAAATCTCTCATTGCAAGGCTCATTTTCAAGACCTCAAATTATTTTTGTGGCTCTTCTCTGCACCCTTTCCAATTTTTTAACATCCCTCTTAAAATGTGGACTCTATCACTGGATGCAGTATCAATTTCACCAATGCTATACAAAGAAGTAAAACCACGTCCCTACTAGAGCTCGGCAGAAATTATCCGATGAAAGAAGTTTCATTGGAAAATGCCAGTTTATTGAACTCAAACTTTCTCATGAAAAAGAAGCAGATTCAGTGAACTTTCCTCAAACCAAAGGCAGGGCTGTGGCAGAAACCTACATGGTTCCCATCCAACTTGCCTGGCAGACAACAGTCAGTTGTGCCATGCAAAGTACCCCGGAGCTGGGTATCACAGTCTTCCAGAGATCATGTCTCTGGGGCAGCCCCATGGTGAGCACTGTCCTGAGACCAGAGACCCTGGTCTCCTAGGTTCCACAGCTCTGGGGCAGCCCTGCCATGCAGACCAGCACCTGAAATCTCTGGGAGCCCCAGCTTTACCCAGGTCTGTGCTCTCAGCTCCAGCTGCGAGAGCCAGGAAGTCCTGGGATGGGCTACCACATTCCCAGCTGGGCCAGGATTCTCCAGCCCAGGGCGTTCCACATGGCAGGGTTGCCCCATCACTACAGCCACTGGAAGCCCCAGCACTGACTATGAGAAATGGACATTCCTGTCTTACTGTTAGCACTGGTGAAACTGACAAGAATGTCAGATTAACTCAGCATCTGCTGGGGTTCCTGGGAGCAAATTTTATGTTGAATACACCATGTGTATACATCCCAGGACCACATTAGCTACAACATCACAGTGCGAGCTCATGTTCAGTTGTTTGTCTCCTATGACCCCTGCATTTTTATGAATGTCACGTGTACCTCTATTTCTTTGATTGCTCTTTTTCCATTTCCTACAAGTGTTCGAAGGGTAACTCCTGCTGGAGCTCTCCCTTGTCCTGGGAAAGCAGACAATGGCTTCAGATAACCTAGTAACTGATGCATGTCTGAAAATACAGGTGTCAAGGCCATTTATCTTTTGCCATTGGACACAACCCTCTCCATAGACTGGGAGAGCGTAGGGACCTGTCTTGGGGCACAGCACTCACCACTGGACTGGAGCCTCCTCCTGGTCACTGTTGTGGATTAGCTCAAGGATGACATCCCCTGTCCATGGTTTGCACAAAGTCACCGCCTCCTCGTCCACCGGCAGCCTCTCCAGGAACTGCCACATCCTCTTCATGACTTGGCCCTCCAGCCATGTCACCATCAGTGTTTCCCCATCCTGGAGTTCGGTATTTGCAGTCCATTCATCAAGCCACTTACCTCAGTGGCAAATGGGGGGAATCTGGGACCACCCACTACCCTGGGTCCGGCCCAGGGGCCCTGTAGATGGCAGCCACATGCTGCCTCCCCTCCAAGTGCTCAGTATATTTCCCTGGGCCACTTCCCTGTGGCCTCAGCACCTTCTTCACCCTTACCTCAGGACCTCAGCATGTCAATCCTAGCAGCCAACCAGCAGCTCCCATTTGTTCCCCTGGTCCCTGCCAGTAACTGCTTTGTCTATGGCGCTAGCTTCCATCCACCAGCTAGGAACCCAGTCCTCCCATCTTGAGTTCCAGGTAGTAACTGACCAACTCTGCCCCAGCAGCTGCTTTTAGATGAGCCTGCTGGGCCCTGATTGTTTGCTCCCACTAGCCCTTCCCTGAATGGATGAACCCAATGCAGCCTCTCTAGGCTCTTTGGAGGACTCACCTCCACTGCTCACACCTGGGATTAAACCGTTTTACATCTGGGTGGGGTAGACACTCCATCACAGAGAGCTTGGGAACTGTTAAAAGGGGACCCCTGATTAACAGAGCAGAAGGGACACAGTCTGCAGGAAAAAAGACTGAAACCAGTCCTCAGAAACGGGGGTATGTGGGATAATTTGGGCCAGCCCAGGTTTCAAGGGAAATGCTGAGCTTTAGTAAGACATAGGCCTGTAGGCCTTTAGTTGCTTTAACCCTTTTCTTTCTGATCAGTATGTTCCTGTGGATAAATAAATATTTCCACTGTTCTGGGTCTAGCACTACTCAATATTTTCATTAATGACTTGGATGATGGAGTAGAGAATACATACATTAAATGTCTGGATTACACCAAGATGGAAGGAATTGCAAGCTTTTTGGAAGAAGGATTAGAACTCAAAATCCCCTTGGTAAATTGGAGAATTGATCTGAAATCAATACATTACAATTCAATGGAGACAAGTGCAAAATACTAGACTTATGAAGGAAAATGAAATACACAAAAATAAAATGAGGAATGATAACATCATATCTTCTAATGTATATTGATTGCTCTCTAGTTCTACGGTTTTCCATGTCCACTGTGCTTTTTTGTTTCTAATTGCTGCCTACACTTTGCCACTGAACCAGGATGTGCTTTAGCCAAAGTTCTATGGCAGTGGAGCATCTAAATCCCTAGGCCCTGTTGTAAATTCCTGCCTTCTTTGACTCTCTAGGACACATTAAGCCCCGGCTGGTTGGAGGGCATAATGCCTGCTCGGGACGTGTGGAAATAAGAGATGGAGAAGCATGGACCACTGTCTGTGATGCCCACTTTGATCTTAAAGCTGCCAGCGTTATCTGTAATGAACTAGAGTGTGGAACAGCTCTAGCTATCCCAGGAGGAGCTCACTTTGGAGAAGGACATGGACCAATCTGGACTGAAAAACTCCAATGTGAGGGGAATGAGTCACACCACGCGTACTGTCCCAGGATACTGAACATCAGTCATACATGCTCACATGCAAACGATGCAGGAGCCATATGCGCACGTAAGAATTCAGTGCAAAGTCGTTAAACCCCCAGTGATGTGTATTCTAGATTAGGATGCAGAAAAATAAATGATCTCACTGTGAAGTGACTAGGATAATAGGGTTGGCATCAGCTTGTGGTAAAACCCAAATGATCCAAGATAACTAGAAATGCATCAAATCCCCCTGACTTCCCTTTCTTTAACGATTTGGTATAAAATAGCTCCAAGGCTCCCATTCTAAGCATCTTTTCTCTTCTCCCCAGAGCACACAGGGTTCCGGCTGGTGAACGGCAGCTCAGCGTGCTCAGGGAGGGTGGAGATCCAGGTTCTTGGTGCCTGGGGAACCGTCTGTGACTCACACTGGGATTTACCAGACGCCAACGTTCTCTGTCATCAGCTCGACTGTGGATTCGCTGTATCGGCTCCGGGAGGAGGGTATTTTGGGACGGGAACTGGCTCTGTCTGGACAGACACATTTCACTGTAAAGGGACTGAACCCCATTTGGGGCATTGCCCAGTTACTGCCCTGGGGGCCTCTCAGTGCTCACACGACAATGACGCCGGTGTCAATTGCTCAGGTAAGTGCAGGAGAAATGCTGGATTCATGACACCTGCCCCTCGGTGTGTGACACTGCCCCCTAGAGCAGGGGGACCTCAGGGCACAGAAAGGAGAAGGGGAGCTAGTTATTAAACAAGGTATAATAACAGTAAATATATTAAGAATAAAATAAAAGTAAATAATATTATCAGAAAAGAATAGTTGTGACCTGGGAAAGCCCTGGATTCTCCAGTAAAAAGGACAGCAACTAAGTCCTTGTGCAGGGCAGTGGAGCAGGGGCAGAACTAGTAATTAGAGGGGGAGCTAGTAGCAATCGCCAATACGGAGGTTGGTTCACACATCCTGTTATAAAATATTCTCAACACCTTCTTCAGAAGTTCTCAGTCCCTCATTGTTTGCAGCAGGTCTTTGCAATTGGACAAGAGGTCAGTGCTGGGGCCAGGAAAGTGCCTTTCCCTAGCGCAGTGAAATTCCTTCCAGGTTTGGCTGAATTATAAACTGCTGAAAATAACCATTTCCCTTCTCTCACATGAGTTCTTGAGGCTATTTTTGGTAGCATGACACAGAGAAATTCCTGCTTTCTCTTACTTTGCTTTTTTACTTTTCTCACACCTTTCCCACTGAAAAAAAATGTCCCCTGTTTTTTTACACTTTTTTAAAAAACTTTTTTCTAGCTTGCTACAATGAAAAAAAATATGAAAATGAGAAAGGGGGAGGAAGAAGGAAATCTGTAAACCCAAAAACTGAAAAGGAAAATTGATTTTTTTTTTCTTTACCAAGAGTTGAAGTGAATCAGCATTTTAATCAGCATCTAAACAAAATTCTCATTGCATTTCCACATGCCAATATATTGGATCTGTTTAAAAACTGAAATACTGCATTTGAAATACTTACCGGAAAAAATTTGGGGTGTTGACCTGCTCTAATATTTATCTTATATAAAAAAAAATTAAACAGTTTTATTTAGTCAAAGCAAAAAGCTCAAGAATTAGGAAATACCAGTGTTAAGGTTGCCAAAGCAATGCTAATTCCTCCCCCCTCCCTCCCTTGTGCATATACATTGATACAGTCTAATTGCATGCACACATCCTATTATTTCACACACACACACGCACACGCATCATCCTCCGCGGCTTCAGCCTCCTTCCTTGAACTGGCTGGATGGTGCTCAGGGGATGTGGGAGCAGCTGAATATTTATTTTTATCCGCATCAGTCAACATGTGCCCCGTGGCCTTATTTACTACACATACCGTACACACACTGCACTGAATACAGAATTATTAATTTCTTCATGGGCTTTTTTGTGGTGCTTGTCACCGTAGTACCAGAGTGCACCGCAAACATTAATGAATTTGTCTCCATAACACCCCTGGGAGAAATAGCAGACTATTATTAAGCCCATTTCAAAGTGACGTAGGCACTTAGAAGCCCAAGAATAACATTTTAAAGAGTGTCTAAGTGACTTAAGGACTTAAATCTCATTTTTCCCCCCAATAACGTAGGGGCCCAAGAACCATGGAGATTTCACCCTCGTGATGCTTTAAGTCTCTTCTGAAAATGGCACTTGGGCGCCCACATCATTTAGTTGGTTTTAAAAATTTTACAATGATTAAATCCAAAATTCCAAACTCGCTACTTATTTGGAGTGATTGGGCACCAACCTGAGACCCTCAGGGCCTGATTCTTCAGAGCACGCACCATTTCTGTGGAGCTTTTTGTGTTCAAAGTACTGTCCAGACATTAATAAACCCTCACAAACCTCCAGGGATGTAGGTGGGCAAGTATTATTATTAGCTCCATTTGACAGATGGTGACACAGGGAGAAAAGTAAAGTGACTTGCCCAAGTACCCCAGGAGTGTGCTCAGCAGTGCAACCAGGAGAAAACTGAATATTTTGACTCGTTCCACCAGACTTCACTGCCTTACTGCAGAATAGCTGAGCATCCACATCTTCCCTGGACTCTGGCTGCAGTTGTGAGTGCTCAGTGCTTCTGAAAATCAGACCCAATAAATATTGGTTTAAGAGACCTGCTCAGCATCACCTGTGATGGTCTGCAGCAGAGGCAGGAATAGAGCTGAGTTCTAGTGCATGACGATCATCCTTGTTCTTCCTGTGCTCCCCTGCTCATTCTCTATCAGCGTTCCAGTTTCCAAAGTAGCCCATTCCACTACTTCACCACGCTCTTAGTAAAAAATTGTTTCCTAATATCTAACCTAGACGTCCCCCACTGCAGCTTGAGACTGTTGCTCCTTGTTCTGTCATCTGCCACCACTGAGAACAGCCTAGCTCCATCCTCCTGGGAACCCCCTTTCAGGTAGTTAAAGGCTGCTATCAAATCGCTCCTTATTCTTCTCTTCTGCAGACAAAACAAACCCAGTTCCCTCAGCCTCTCTTCATAAGTCATGTGCCTCAGCTCCCCAATAATACTTTTTCCCCTCCACTAGACTCTCTCCAATTTCTACACATCCTTCCTGTAGTCGAGGGCCCCAACCTGGACACAATATTCCAAATGTGGCATCACCAGTGCCGAATAGAGGGGAATAATCACTTCCCTCCATCTGCTAGCAATGCTCCTACTAATGCATTCCAATATGCCACTGGCCTTCTTGACAACAAGGGCACATTGTTGATTCATATCCAGCTTCTTGTCCACTGTAACCCCCAGCTCCTTTTCTGCAGAACTGATGCTTAGCCAGTGGGTCCCCAGTCTGTAGCTGTGCATGGGATTCTTCGTCCTAAGTGCAGGACTCAGCTCTTGTCCTTGTTCAAAGTCATCAAATTTATTTTGGCCCAATACTCCAATTTGTCTGGGTCACTCTGTATCCTATCCCTACCCTACAGTGTATCTACCGGTTCCCCCAACTTAGTGTCATCTGCAAACTTCCTGAGGGTGCAATCCACCCCTTCCTCCGCGTCATTAATGAAGTTGAATAAAACTGGGATGAGGACCGACCCCTGGGGCACCCACTTGATACCAGCTGCCTATTAAACAGCCATTGATCAGTATCCATTGAGTCCAGTGATCTAGCCAGCTTTCTATCCATTCATCGAACCCATACTTTTTTAACTTCTTGGCATGAATACTGTGGGAGATCGTATCAAAAGGTTTCCTAAAGTCAAGGTTTATCACCTCCACCACTTTCACCACATCCACAGAGCCAGTCATCTCGTCATAGAAGGCAATCAGGTTGGTCAGGTAGGACTTGTCCTTGGTGAATCCATGCTGACTATTCCTGAGCACCTTCCTCTCCTCCATGTGCCTCAAAATGAATTCCTTCAGGACCTGTTCCATGATTTTTCCAGGGACTAAGGTAAGGCTGATAGGTCTGTAGTTTCCCGGATTCTCCTCCTTCCTTCTTTAAAGAGGGGCACTCTATTTGCCTTTTTCCAATTGTCTGGGACCTTCTCTGATCACCAACAATTTTCAAAAATAATGGCCAATGGCTCTGCAATCACGTCAGCCAACTCCCTCAGCACTGTCGGATGCACTGCATCCGGCCCCATGGACTTGTGCATATCAAGCCTTTCTAAACAGTCCTGAACCTGTTCTTTCAGCACTGAGGGCTGCTCACCTCCTCCCCATTCTGTGCTGCCCAGTGCAGCCATCTGGGAGCTGACCTTGTCTGTGAACACTGAGGCAAAAAAAAGCAGAGCACTTCAGCTTTTTCCACATAGTCTGTAACCGTGATACTCCCCCCATTCAGTAAGGGGTTCACACTTCCCTGACCACATTCTTGATGAGAACATACTGTAGTAATTCTTCTAATTACCCTTTATGTTCCCTGCAACCTGCAACTCCAATTGTGCTTTGGCCTTTCTGATTTCACTCCTGCAACCTTGAGCAGTATTTTTATACTCCTCCCTAGTCATCTGTCCAAGCTCCCACTTCTTGTAAGCTTACTTTTTCTGTTTAAGCTCACTGAAGATCTCTCTATTAAGCCAAGCTGTTCGCCTGCCATAGTTGCTGTTCTTTCTGCAGATAGGGATGGTTTGTTCCTGCACCCTCAATAAGGTTTCTTTAAATACAGCCACCTCCTCTGAACTCCTTTCCCCTCATCTTAGCCTCCCAGCAGATCCTGCCCATCAGCTCCCTGAGGGAGTCAAAGGCTGCTTTTCTGAAGTCCAGGGTCCATATCCTGCTGTTCTCCTTTCTTCCTTTTGTTAGGACCCTGAACTTGACCATCTCATGGTCACTGCTGCCCAGGTTGTCACCCACTTCTACTTCCCCTACCAAATCTTTCCTCTTTGTGAGCAGCATGTCAAGAGGCGCCCGGCCCCTAGTTGCTTCCTCCAGAACTTGCACCAGGAAGTTGTCCTCAGCACTCTTCAAAAACTTCCTGGATCGTCTCTGCACTGCTCTGTTGCTTTCCCAGCAGATGTCAGGGTGACTGAAGTCCCCCAGGAGAACCAGGGCCTGTGATCTGGAAACTTCCATGAATTGCTTGAAGAAAGCCTCGTTTACCTCATCCTCCTGCTCTAGTGGGCTACAGCAGACGCCCACCATGACATCAGCCTGGTTGCTCTCACCTCAGAATTTAACCCAGAGACTCTCAGCAGGCTTTTCTCCAGTTTCATGCTGGAGCTCTGAGCAATCATACTGCTCTCTAACATACCATGCAACTCCTCCCCCTGGTCCCTTCCTTACGAGCAACATTCTGCCCTTCCTGCGGGGTTGTGGTAACCAGTTACATCCATGGGCCTCCATGTCTCCAGTCTACTCTCTACCCTCACACAGCACTGGATAGTTGGACGCATTCCCCTGGTCTGGTCTTAGGGAGAACTCCTGGCTCCATTGCAGTCAATGCAGGTTTTACCATTTCCTTCAGTGGGGTCAGGATTTCACTCTTAGGCTTGAAATGTTATTTAGGTTCCAAGATCCTTGAGCTGTTTGGACCTAGTCCACACACACGGCCTCCGTCAGGTTGCCACCGTGGTACACACTGTACCAGACACAGCCAGCTGGGTGTGTCCTGAACTGACTTTGCTGCTTGTCTTTCTCTTTCAGTAATCTCCGGGAATGCCCTCGTTCACTCATTTACAGTGTCTGCTAGCAAGTCCCTCTGTCAAACTCAGAGTATTGCAATCCTTACAGCACCTTCCACTTATAGATTTAAATGAAAAGTATCTTCTGACAGAGGCTGTTCCCTTTAACACTGGGACACACTCTTATCACTGGGCTGTTCCTTCTCACTTAGAAACAGTCCAGCATTGCATGTGCACTCTGGAATATTTCTAGTTCACACAGAGAGTGTTATTCAGTGTATGTCCCATCTCTCCTGAGCCCAGGTCATCAGGAGTCATTGAGACTGTGGAATGGGGAGAGCCGGTGCGATGGGAGAGTGGAGATTTCCCTCCGTGGTGCGTGGGGCAGAGTGCTGGATGACCAGTGGGACATGAACGACGCCAGCGTGGTGTGCAGGCAGCTCCAGTGCGGAGTCGCTGAGAAAGCTTATACCCTCCCTAAGTCTGAGCGAGGAACGGGCCCCGTGGGGCTGAGAAGGGTCCAGTGTGCAGGAAATGAGGCTAATCTGACTCTCTGCAACATCTCCACCCCTGAGACAGCCCAGGCAGGAATTGCTGAGGACGTCGGTGTCGTTTGCTCAGGTGATTCATTTCCAAATCTCACAAACATTTTCTGTTCAGTGGGAAAATACATATTAACAGCTGGGTTCTCTCCCTGCAGGGAGCAGGCAGATCAGACTGGTGGATGGGGCAGGTCGCTGTGCCGGGAGAGTGGAGATTTACTACAATGGCACCTGGGGAACTGTCTGTGATGATGCCTGGGAGCTACCAGACTCCAACGTCGTTTGCAAACAACTGGGATGTGGACACGCCATCAATGCAACTGTCTCTGCTCATTATGGGCCAGGATCTGGGCCGATCTGGCTGGATGATGTGAACTGCTCTGGGAATGAATCAGATCTCTGGGAGTGTCCTTCCCTGGGCTGGGGCCAGCACAACTGCAGACACAAAGAGGACGCAGGAGTTCTCTGCTCAGGTCTGTTCTGGGAATGCTCCTGTGAGTCTGGTTACCAGGTAGTTTAATGGAGGGGGCAGATGTTTAAGGAGATTGCTGAGGATGATGGAGACTCTCCCTGACTGTCTCTGCCACTCTTTCCCTTGGGTAATTACCTACCAGAGTCACCATTAGAAAGTCCTCAGCTCCCACCCAGAGGTACTGGAGATATTAGAAGATTTCCCTAATGCTAGAATATATCTGAAGGAGATTGTATCTTGGAAAAGAGTGTGTGAAAAGGATTTAGGGGCATGGTGGAGAATTTACTGAACATGAGCTCTTATGTTATGGAAAAATGGCCTAATGCAAGCTTTGGATGTATAAACAGGGGAGCAGTGAGTAGCAGTGGGTACTAAATTTTACCCTTGTATATGGCCCTGTGAGACAGATACTGGAATACTGTGTTGTTGCCAGTTTTTTCCATCACCTTGGGATACGCTCATTTCTTAGGGTTACTTTCCTTGTGGGGGGGGGGGGGGGGTTGTAGTTCTATTAATGCACTGCTTGTGTCACTTGTGTTTTCATATGGAGCTTTACTTCTCCCTTCTGCAAGTCCCCTCCCAATGGAGCTACCCTGCAGGACCTACGTTTCCCAGGGCTGGGTTCCTCCAGCCCCAGACTCAAATAAACACCCACATATACACACACACATTCACAGATTAACAGAGTGTGACTGAGCGGACCGGGTCTATCACATTCTCATCTGACCCCTTATATGTCCATGGACCTCAGCAGGCTGGTTTAACAGCACTTCCAAGCTGCCACCCTTATATTGCACTGGCACCGCACTGGAACAGAGCATGTCTGTGCAGGCTGGGTCTAGCAGCACTTTAAAGCTGCCACCCGTATGTGCCCCTGGACTCAGCAGGCTGGGCCGAGCAGCACTTCCAAGCTGACACCCGTATATGCCACATGTTCAGCATGTCGCTATTCCCACTTACACGTTACAATTATTCTGGTAGTAACACCCTTGATGAGCAAACCGCACATGACTTAGGTAAGAGAAGCGTTGCTGCAAAGGAAAATAGGGCAGCTGAGAACACGAAAGAGTAAACAAAGCTCGGAGGGAGTCTGGCAACCAGCTTGATTATAAAAGTTATTTTATTGCCAGGTGTATAAAACGTATGATAGTAATAGCCATACAAGGAGAGAAAAACAGCCAAACAGTTACAATATTCCACAATTTCAATTGGGGTATTGGGGAAATCTAGCCCAGGTTTGGTTACAAAAGTCAGGTTTAGAAAGTTATACCTGGACTAAGAGAGGGGGAAAGAGAGAGAGATCAAATTCGGTCTGAGGGGAAAAAAGTGGGCTAACTAGAGAAGAGAGACAGAGAGAGTCGAGGTCTCACCATTCAGCGCAGCATGAACCAGTCAAAGGTACCCAGGAGACAGGCAGTTCAGGTAAGGATCCAGCATGCTTGAGACAGGCAGAGCCCCCAATACGATCAGTCCGGAAAAGGTGAAGTCCCAGAGAAACTGATGCAGCTTTTAGATTCAGGTATCAGAACATAGTTTTGAACTTGAGTTGGGGTTTTGACTCAAGGGAGTATACCAGAGTTGTTTTGTTTAGTCTGGACAATAGGAACTGATCATTCCTGGCTATGGGCAGTGTTCTTTTGAGAGCGCTCACAGTGCAATCAGGCAGATTCAGTGTTTTGGACATCAGTAAAGGATCTATGACTAGAATTGGTCTGATAACTGCTGAGCTGGGTGCGTGCAGGCGTGGGTTCATTAACACCTGGAGCAGAGATCTCCCATCATGCCGTGCTTCCCTGCCTCACTGATACCATAGTTCAGTGCGGTCCCTGCCTTGGAGCTCGGTTCTCCATTTGGTATGCTAGTAGAGATGTTTCCTTGTTCCATCTTCGATACAAATGAGGCTCTCTGTTTTCCATTCGCTGTGCTGATGGAGATGCCTCCTTCTCACATCTTCGATGTAGATGAGGCTAGGGCAGTTGCCATAATCTTGTCACCCTTGTCTGGAGGGGTTTAGGTGTGTCTCCCACTGCCTTTTCATTGCTCTTGGTAAGTCTGTCTCTGATCGGTTCTGGTTAAAGCAGAGGCTGGGGGCAGGGGGTTTCAGGTGAGTCAGAAAGAAGAGGTTTGGCGCCCTGGTTCCCCAAGAACACGGAGCTGACAGGTAACAGTGTCCAGTTCTGATGTCCACAAAAATTGGAGAGAGGGCAGAGAGGAGGCACAAAAGTGATTTGAGGACTTGAATAAAAGCCTTGTGGTAAGAGATGTAAGACTCTGAATCTGTTTAGCATTTCAAAAACCTCAAGAGGTGACTTGATTCTGGTGCATAAATTCCTTTGCAACGAGAAAATGCCAGTTACTAAAGGGTTCTTCAATCTATTGAAGAAAGGCAGAACAAGAACCAATGACTGGCACCTGAAACCAGTAAAATTCTCATTAGATATAAGGACCCATTTTTAACAGTGGGGTTATTAACCATTGGAACAAACTAGTGAAGGAAATGGTGCATTTGGCATGTCTTGAAGTCTTCCTGTCACATCTGGATGCCTTTCTGGAAGATATGGTTAAGTCAAACTCAAGTATTTGACTCCAGGCATGGTAACTGGGCATTTTAAAGAAGACTATTTGATCTCATGAACCCTTCTGGCCTTAATCTATTATTTTACTAAAACCTGTCTGGAACGGTTGGTAAATGGTGGTCTTTCAGAGACACCCATTGTGTTTGTATAGGGACTGTGGTGTCTAAAAGAGTCTCTGATTCTTGGAATGATTCTCTCTGGCACTTTCTTGTGCAAACTAAGGCACAGGAGTGTCAGCCATCACTGGGATTTCACTCTTCACACCCCAGTTCATTTCAGACTCAGACAATGTGAATTCCCTTTCTGTGCATTTTCTTCTAGAGTTCATGCATCTGAGGCTGGTTGGCAGCAGTGACTGCGCTGGGCGGCTGGAGGTTTTCTACAATGGGACGTGGGGCAGCGTTTGCTCCAATCAGATGACTGGAATCACTGCAACAATTATATGCAAACAGCTGAAGTGTGGAGATGGAGGGCAGATTGCAGGAGGCACTGAATATGGAAAGGGTCCCACATGGCTGGACCACGTTGCATGCCGTGAGCAGGACAGCTTCCTTTGGCAGTGCCCATCACAACAGTGGAATCCAAATTCATGTGATAACCGAGCAGAAGAGACCCATATTTCTTGTCATGGTAATGCTGAAACGATCTACATGCGCGTGAGCACACACAGGCATGCAATATGTGTAATTAATTGGAAGCTTATGAGAGAACTTTTGATGTTGTTCACATCTCAGGGCAGATATATTTAAATTCTCGAGATAAGATACAAACATATTTTCATGGTATTTATAGGAATAAGCATTTGGTGGGTTAACAACAAACATGCAAATTAATTAATTGTAAAAGAAACTGGCGTTACACAGTGTGCTAAGGGAGTGTGAGATCCCAGACAAGACTCTCTCTTGAGACCATCCCTAGGCAGCTCTGTAGTTATTAATCCTTTTGGGTTGAACCATCCAAGATGGGCCCAGGTTGTGCAGTTTGCGTCAAGACTGGAATTCCCCACAAGTTTGTCAGCATGTCGGCCTGTGTGTCTGAATACAGCAGAATAGCAGATTCATTAGTTATTAGGTGACCTGGACTTCACAATTCAGTTTATACAATGCTGAAATTAGGGGTTTAAATTCTACTCCCACATCACACACACAGCCCAATCCATTCACCTCAGCACTTTCTCTCCATAGGAGAAAAAGGGAAACCATCTCAGACCCTGTTTGTCGAATGCCCGAACTCTACGAACTGCACAGGTATCTCTGCTTCTCTGTGTCTCTTTCTTGGTCCCTAAGGACTTTCCCAGCTGTCTCAGTAACATGTGAGGTTTCTGCATTTCCAGACAAAGAGAAGTTGCGTGTCGTGAAAGGAGAGGACAGCTGCTCGGGGAGAGTGGAGGTCTGGCACCGTGGCTCCTGGGGAACAGTTTGTGATGACTCCTGGGACCTGGCAGACGCTAATGTTGTGTGTAAACAACTGGGCTGTGGATCTGCCGTATCTGCCCCGGGTGAGGCTGCATTCGGCGAGGGGACTGGTGTCATCTGGGTGGAAAAGGTGAACTGCAGAGGGACAGAGTCATCTCTCTGGGACTGTCCCGCCACGCCCTGGGGTGAGAGTAACTGTGGTCATAAGGAAGATGCTGCCGTGAATTGCTCAGGTGAGTGACGGGACGTTTCTGTCAAGTGCTGTAATTATCCGGGAGGAGGATGGATCCGCCTGCCACTCACTACCCACTTGGTCACAGACCAGGCCCTCCCATCCCCTGTGTGCAGGAGTATCATGGATGCTTGGGGTGGAACCTTTCTTGGCTCAGGTTGATTAAAGCATCAGCCCACATGGTCCCTGCATCCATCCCAGGTCCCACTGCTGCTTTGTTACTACAGTCCTCAGCACGGGGGACTTGGGCCTAAATCAGTAACATACAGACCCTGTGCTGCTGGGAGGGAGTGTGTAGAGGTGACACATGGAGACCCCCAGAGACTCTCAGAGGAGACGTTCCCCCTGGTAACAAACATTTCACCTGCCCCTCACTCCAGACTCCGACTCTCCTCCCTTCCCTTTGCAGGTGTGACAGAGACGACAGCATCACAGACTACAACAGGTAAAACATCCCCCTCCTCCCTTCGAGGGTTAAATGTACCTGGTGCTGGGTCACAGAGGGATGAGCTGCAGGCTGCAGCCTGAGGGAAGGAGCTCCTTTCCCTGCCCTGTGAAATCGAAGGGGGAATGACCCAGGGGTGGGAGCTGCAGGCAGTACAAAGGGAGCTATTCCTATCTGCTGGTTCTAGCTGTCGGGGCTGGGCCCATGATTTAAACAGCAGCCTGTGAGCTGCCGCCATGGCGCATAGACTGTGTCCCATCCTGTTACCTGCTGTCCTGGGCCGTGCAATGAGTGAGTGGGGAGCTCCCCGGGGCTCTCCTGCCTCTCACAGAATAATCTCTCCCTCTTGCATGTTTATTTCCATCCAGCTGCCCTGCGCCGCCTTCCGACCGACAGTGGGAGAATCACGGTGCCCGTGGTCGTCTGCATTATCCTGGGGGCCCTGCTCTGCTTCGTCTTAATTGTTCTGGGTGCGCAGGTGCGAAGCGCCAGGGCCCAGCGCAGAGGTGGGTCCCGATTGGTGTCTCTACACAAAATGCCTCGGCAGTAGCAGTGGTGCTGCGGGGTGTCAGTGAGGGCGTTACCAGACCAGGAGGGGTGGCCAAGGGTGCCCGTTAACTCCTCTCTAATTTGATATTTCATTAACTGTCTGGCAGTGGAACAGCCCTGCCATGAAATCTGGAGATGATGCTAACTAGGGAGCATCCCAGTTTTAGGGAAACTGCACCTGTATCCCCCCGTGGTCCACTCCAGGAGTGCCCAGTCAGGCCTCAGGCCTCCAGCCATCCTGTCTCTGGGTAGGATGCCCTGTCCCAGCCCTTCTGACCAGGGGGTTTGAAGGCTGCACAGCCCCCTGCCTTACACTGTGAGATCCCCAGAAGCCAGCCTGCCTAAAGGCCAGCCCCCGCGCTGTGCTTGTTTCTCCCCAAGGGCTCTGAGCAGTGCATTGCCAGCAATTACCAGTTACCACCCAGCTCTGCCTCAGCACTTTACACCTTATTCTTAGAAAAAAGCATCACAGAGAAAACATTGTAAAACAAAACAAAATTCCTCCACGCTTACTGAATA
>NW_027133023.1:0-5840 GCF_026122565.2 Emydura macquarii macquarii | reverse complement strand
ACACTGATTGCTTCAGGGAAAAAAAATCAGCTGTGAAATCCTAATATCCAACCTAGACCATCCCAACTGCAACTTCAGACCATTGCTCCTTGTTCTGTCATCTGCTACCATTGAGAACAGCCTAGCCCCATCCTCCCTGGAACTCCCCTTCAAGTAGGTGCTATCAGATCCCCCCTCAGTCTTCTCTTTTGCAGACTAAACAAGCCCAGTTCCCTCAATCTCTCCTCATAAAGAGTCACCTCTAATACAGAAGGTTTTGTTATTCGATCTTTAGGAATGGTTTGTTAATAAGTCGTTTTTTGAAGTTCGGAGAAGTGATGGCCCAGTAGACGTCACTATGCTCTATGTGTTTTGGGACAGTTAATTATAAAAAGCTAGACGATAGAGTGTACTTTGGAGCAGTTCTCTGAAACCATTCTGAGATACGTTTTCCTGACGTTTACTCCCTGGAAGAGAAACGTCTGGCCAGCACCCGACCTGTTTCAAATTACTCAATGCTGTCCCAGATGGTAGCTAATTATTCCTAATATATTTATGTCTGTGTGTGCTTCAGTCTAATAAATAGCAGGTTAAGATAAAGAGCATGCTTGCTGTATTAATTCTTCATCAGCTGAAAGCAGTTAAGTTACACTGCTTTAGGTTCTGAAAACCTGGTACCAGAGAACCACCCGTTCAGTGTCAGAGCATCACACCATCTATTGCAGTGATTTAGCTGAGGTTGGTACTGCTTTGAGCAGGGGGATTCGACGAGATGACCTCTGAGGTCCCTTCCAACTCTAATCTTCTCTGATTCTATGAACATTGAAGGTCCTCTCCTGTTCCCGATGCTGTAGAGCCTCTGGGATTTTGGTTTGGTTTGAAATACATTGTGCTGGGAGAGTTACTGAGGGAGAACACAGTCAAAGCAATGGGTCTTACATTTCATTCCAAGGCACTGAGGTCCATGCTCACTGTGATCTCTTCCCAGAGTGAGAGCCGTAGTCAAGGGCTAGCACTGCCAAGCACTCTTTGTCTAAAATGCTGTCATCCCATCTACGTCAGGTGCTATCACATGGAATGCTTATTCTACTGGATTTGCTTTCCCCTTTGTCTGCAAATACAACCTGCAGAACAGGTAAACCTGCACTGACTAGGGCATGGGTGGTCAGGCCTAGTGGTCAGAGCAGGCGTCAGTCCTAGTGGTCGGTGTGAAAGGTCAGCTCCAAAGACAGCATCAGATACCAAGCTAGAGACAAAGTTAGGTGCCAAGTCAGGGGTTAGAGCTGGAGACAGTGTCACGAGTGAGGAGTAGGGCCAGGACCTGAAGCAAGGCAGGACAGTAGGAACTGGGAGTAGCTGGGAGTCTGTGAGAGGAGGATGGGAATTGAGCAGGTGAGGAGACAGGAAGCAGGAGCAGGCAAGAATGCAGGGCTCAGGAGTCAGATAAGCAGGAGGGGACCATAGTCACAGTCAGACAGGGATTATTCTACTTCCTCACACAACTTCCTGTGTTACTCCCTGGTTTATATAGAGCGCCTCAGCCAATCAGAGGTGCTGGATTTTTCCCCCTAATCAGGAGCTTTGGGGGCGGGGCCCTCTGTGAGCTAGCACTTCATTGGTTCCCTTCTCTGGTTACTCAAGTGAGCTGCTGGGTGTTGGACAGGGCCTGAGCATGGCCTGGGGCCCATGGGCCCAGGTTTGTGGCCCAGGATCTCTCACAAAACCCTGCTCTCCCTTCACTGACGGCAGCACTAGAGCTGGCAATGGCTTGGGAGTGTGCCACGTTAACAGCCTGGAGAATTACGTCTTGGGTTTATCCTTCCTGCTTGTGCCCCTCGCCTCCCCTCCGACCCAGCGGGAGCTGTCAGAGGGCTAGGAGGGTAGTTTGTGTTAGAAATCACCAAACAGGTTGTCCCTGGGGCGGACTGGGGAGACGGAACCCTTTACTGCCTGCTCATTCCATCTCCACGCCGCGAGTGAGCAACGGGCGGGGGTCACGTTACAATTCTTGTATCCATCACAGTATGTAAATGTGTACATTTATAGCAACGCCCCCATAGAGGGATGCTGGGGGGAAGGAAGATAAGGCTTTCTTCCCACCAAAGGCCTTGCGCAGGAGTGGCGATAGTTATTTTATTAGCCTCATCCCCAGCGCAGATGGCCAGGCAGGGAGGAAAGGAAGAGAGACGACAGACTCAAGCTAGAATTCACACCAAGTAACAGAAACAAGGTTTGCCTGCGTCATGACCCCGTTTCCTGTAGCTTAGGCCTGACCATTTGTCCAGCTTTAACTCTTTACTCTCCTACAGTTTGGTCTTCGTGGCCAGCAGCCCTCTGTCTTCCTGCATAGGCTGTCACCCAGGGACGTACTTCATCCAGTTGTGGCAGTTTGTGTAATACAGTCAGGCAGGAGGCCCCAGGAAAAAGGACTACGACCAGCTGTTCATTTCACACAGGCCACTGAAAAACCACTAAGTGGGAAGAACAATTGGCCACTATTGGGCTATGACCAGATCTGAACTGCTGGCCGCAATGTGAAAGACTTGGCCTCTCATTCCTGTTGCCCATGCCTTGGTCTGACCCCTCTCCTGTTCGGACCGTGATATATGTCTGTAGTTTGTTGTGATAACCCTATGGGAGTATCTCCTCACACAACTGTCTTGCTGTGTGTTTGAATGTGCGCTTCATTCAACTCCAGCTGTGGCAACATCGACCACTAATTCAATGTAGAGAAGAAGTCCCAGCCCTCTGCCTGTGCTGCAGCTGCGGGACCCAGTGTATCTTCTGCCTGTACCTGCACAGATTCTCTTCACCCACACTCCACACACAATGGGCATGGCCAATCACCACTCACGCCTCGCAAATAAGCATGGACAGTCACCCCACACACAAACCCATACACACACCCAAAGATATATAGCGAATAACCCTCTCCCCCATGTACTGGATGTGAAGAATCGCCTCTCACAATGGAGCTGGGCATTCCACACTAGACGGCTTTGCCCGAGCTGGAATGGAGGATGATCTCCACCGGGAGATTTAAGGGACCCCGGTCTCTTAGATCCATGGCCAAGGCCCCTTGAAATGAGAATCCCAAATTCTCGTGGACTGAGATGCAGAATGAAATTGAAAATCCCACTGACACCTGCAGAAACGGCATCGCTGGCGAATGATCTGGAATGATAACGGTAAAATTCTGGAATGTTTTCTTTTCTAAACTGAAAGGAAACACAAGTAGCCGTGCAGTTGGCCCCACAATGAATTAAATAGTCCAGGACAAAATTATATTCTCTGTGGCAGAAGAGAAATAGTCAACTTAGTAACTTCCCGTTAGAGCATCGTCTCCACTGCGCTGCACCAATGGGAAATGTGTTCCTGTTGACGCAGCGCTACGCCTTTTGAGGAGGTGGTTTAATTGAAGCGACTTCCAGAGCGATTGAGCGGGTCTGATGGTTGTGAATTTGCCGCCGTCAGTGTATACATAGGCCGAGTGTCACCTTGCTGGTTGTGGATTTGCTGGGGGAAGGCTCATGTGGGTTTGTAATTGTCAATGCTGATGGAGGGAGTTATATGGCTGACTGTGCATAGTCTGGTTTCTGTAGTTGTGAGTTATTTGCTATTAGCAACCTTAACTGGTCTAATGAAGTTATTTCGGTGTTTTATATGCTCTGGATCAGGTGCCACCGTGGAGGATTTAATGTGCCCATGAGCCAGGGAATGAGCATGTCTGAATCAGTAACAGCTGGAGGCTCAGTGGAAGGGGCAACGAGGAAAGTAGACTTGGGGGATAAGCTGAGAAAACCACCTCTGCAATAGGCGTCACAGCTGGGCAACCACAGAGGGCCAGCTTTCCAAAGGCAGTCAGGCATCTGAAGGTGAAGTGCGGTATCTTCCAAAGGCCCGTAAGAAGGTTAAGTGCTCAATTCCTACCGTCAATCCCACTAGACACCTAAAGAATTTGAAAATCTGGCCCAGCGTTATTATAACCAAAAGCCCACGTATTCTGCAGCCACAGAATTGAGCTCTATCACCTAGGCAGAGGGAACCCCAATGGGGATTGCTGTCAGTAGCTGCAGACTCCAGTGTTACTGTGTCTTATGTCAGTGGTTGCAAAAAAATCTGTAAAGCTCCCCAAAAGTAGAACCGGTCACCATTGTTCAACCAAAAAGTTTTTCATCGATAAATGACCTTTTTTCAAAAGAAAGAGTTCAAGAAAATGTGTGTGTGGGCGGGGGAGAGGGTGGAAGAGGGGGGCTAAAACTGTCAACATCATGAAAAACGTTGTGCCCTTTTTCTATATATATATTTTTATTATCCAAACCATTATTGAAAAGATTATGGGATTTTTTTTCATTTTCCAAACCTGGGTTTTCAGTAAGGGAAAAATTTCCATACTAGTTTGGATGATAATCTTGATCCGTATCTTTTTTAAATGGCAATCTTGTTGTAATAGACGGGTTTGTTTGGAATGCTTAAAGATGAAACCAACGGCACCATTTCAAATTTGTCATCCACGTCAGAGCAGGTCTGACTTATCCCATCCAGTGGTGGTGACATGCACCTGAGTAAGTGTTAGGTACCAGATGAACATGTGGCTGAATGATTGAGGCAGACAGACAGAGACACAGCTAGGCCCCCCCACCAACAAGATAAAAAACTTACTAGCAAGTGCAACTGAAGCACGTTTGCTGTGGATGGAGTAGTGGAGCTGGTTGTGGAGATGAAGGAGCAACCTCCTAGTTCTAGCTCCTTGCTGCATGTGATGTGATGATATATCCCAGCCTCCACCAGAGGGCAGTTGTGTCAAGGGAGAGGCACCCCCCTTACAGGCCGGTGGAGTAGGAAAAGGACAAATCAGCATCCTCCCTGTCACGGCATCGCATCCCTTAGTTTTTTCCTGGCTAGAAAACCCTTCAGTTCTGTGCCAGCTCCATTATTAAGCAGAGAAACGAAACACCAGAAGTACAAATTGCAGTAAAATTTCAGCACGTGACATTTCTCAGCATCAGGAAACTCCATAACAGCATCTCCCAGGGAGACTCTGAGCAGGAACAAAGCTACTGTGAGCATCAGTGTAAATACAACTCCCCAGGGACATAGGTTTGGAGATACAGAGATATTGGGCTAGGCAGTCCTGGAATTAAGGTGCTAGCCTGACCCTCAGGGTCAATTCTCTGCTCTGCCACTGTCAACCTTGGGTGTCGGGTTCCAATGCTGGTAGCAGAGGATGCGGGCTCGATAAAGCACAACAACCAATATGATTGCAAGCTAAATCGTTTATTCCATCTTGTTCTCCAGCTTATATACCTTTTTATCATCTCTGCATACAATAATCACACAATTGCTGATTGGCTATTATATAATTTCGCACACTTAGCATGGGAACAGCTTACATATTATTGGTAGCTTCTTAGCTTACCTAACTTTCTTGTTTACGACCTTGGATACTTTCTACTATCTAGTGGATGGAGGCCAAGTCCGCGGAACTCGCCGCCAGTGAGGCGCCTGAGTGAAAGTGGCCACCTTCCAGCTTCCCTGCATGCAGCCTCACTTGACCCGGTGTCCACCACCAGGCCTGCTGTAACTTTCCACTTAAGTAGCCATCAGGTCAGTGTATAGATGATACACTCCCACACTTGGGCAAGTCTCTTAGCCTCTCTGTGCCTCAGTTCCCCAAATATGGATCTGGGCGGATAGCACTGCCCTAGCTCACAGGGGTTTTGTGAGGATAAATGCATTCATGGGTGGGAGATGATCAAATCCTATTGTCATGGTAGCCAGATAAGGACCTGAGACAGATAAAAGTGAAGTCCCAGATTCCCTGTGGAGGGTATGGAGAAGCTGGTGTTGCATCTCTCTGG
>NW_027133022.1:0-5926 GCF_026122565.2 Emydura macquarii macquarii | reverse complement strand
GGGGGAACTATAGGTAAAGACTCATGTCCAGTAATTTGTAAAATGGCCGTTCTTTCAATCTGATCCAAAGAGCAAAGAATAATCGATGCACTCAGGACCGGCTCTAGACCAAATGGGCCCAGGCGAGGAGCGTCTTCGGTGCCCTCACCTCCATTTGTTAAACTTTTGAATACTTATTTTTTGTTGTGTTTTTAGCCCATTTCACAGCTTTGATGCACGATTTGCGTGCTTGATTTACCCCTGTCATATAAAATGATAAATTTGCATGCTAGGATCTTTAAATCTGTATTTATTCATGCCATATATAAGCAAATAAAAAATTCATTTCCTCAAAGCATATAGAAACTTTTTAATGTTAAGAATAACTGCAATGTACTAACAACTGACTGACTGACTGGCAATGCCCCATCCCTTATACCCGCACAGGGGCCTGGCTGACAACATTCTAGGAGGTTCGAGGAAAATGTCGTTCTCAGAAGGTTCCACGAGATTCTACAAAGGTCCAGAACATTCTAGCAGGTTAGTGAAAAATGAATCAATGTACGGAGTATCTGAAACATTTTCCTTCAAACATTCTATTTTCCTTTTTGTCGCTAAAAACTAAAACAGTCTCCCGAGCCCGGCACCAAACAGCCCGGCACCACAGGTGGTTGCCTAGTTGCCCAGATCACCTGACCCTAAATCCAGCTCTGGGTGCACTGAGCCACTTTGGGCTTTTCTAGATGCAGAGGAGAGGCCTGACAGGATCCTGGAGTTTTTCCATCCTGAGAAAGAACAACTCTGTTTATGTTTGGTTTTGTTTGTTTATTTGAACTTCCAGAAGCAGCAGCGCTGTTAAATCTTGTTTTAACTGACAGAATGAAAATAATTTCCCCTCTCAATTAACTGATCTAGGGGCAGGTTTATAAAGGTATTTAGTCGCCTAAAGACATGGAGAAATGCTTAGATTTTCAAATATGTCTTGGAGCCCACCTCCTATAGATTTCATCTGCATCTTTAGCTGCCAGATCTTTCCTTTATATACTACATGAGTTGAGATTAACACAACAAAACAAAACAAAAGTCTGAGATACAATCAGGTTTCATTTGTTACATTTTTGGATGTTATGAACCTACCAGTTCTCCTATTGCCCTAAGAGGGTTTTAGAAATACTAGGGATTTTAAGACAACAATTTTTAATTTCTAAAATAGAGCAAAATGTCTTCCAGACCTCTTATTGATCAGAAAAAGGCAAAAATTGTCACAAAGCAAACAAACAAACTTATCTGCAGGTCACCCTCATAAATCCTGGATGCATCATTTCACAGTCTCTTATAAACTAAAGCTCTGCCCCTGTCAGGATTAAATTGAAGGCAGAAGGATTTGACCAAAAGTATGAGTTTGACAGAGCTCTAAACACACCAGTTAATTACACTGAAATATAAAATACTGCTGGGATGGAGAAAATGCCAGAAGGGACCATTATGATCATCTAGTCTGACCTCCTGCGTAACACAAGCTAGCAAATTTCCCCCAGTAATTCCTGCAGTGAGCCCATAACTTCCCATAGCAAATCCTTCAGAAAGAGAAAGTTACCTGCTTGGTTTTTTTCTATTGGTTTATTTTGGGAAAGGGAAATAGGGGCAAGAGAGCAGAGAAGATGGGTGAAACTGAGGCTGAGGCAAAATTCAAGTTATTTAGGCTTCAGACAGCTGAAAAAGAGAGAGGAAACACCAATCGGAGCTAAAAGAATTGAAAATAAAAGCCCAGAAGCAAGCTATGGAGTTAGGTCATATGCAGGCTCTGTAATTGAAAGCCAAAGATGCTGAGGTCCACAAAGTGGCCATTGAGCAGAAAGAAAAAAAAACAGAAACTGACCAAGGAGAAGAAGGAGAAAAGAGAGAAAACACCAACTAGATTTGCCGGAGAAGCAGAAGCAGAGCCTTCCTCACCATCGGCTCCCACCTCCCCAAAATCCACAGATGGGAAAAATTGTGTCCTGCTTCCATGAGCCTGGTGACATTGCAGAGCACTTCACAACCTGGGAGGGGCTGTGTCTGATTCACAAAATCCCTGATGACCAAAAAATCCCCGATGACCAGAAAATCCCCACTTTGGTTGCCAAATTGACTGGTAAAGCTCTGGGTATCTTCAATAAGTTGCCCCTGGAAGATGCTTCAAATGATGCTAAATTCAAAGAGATGGTTTTAAAACAATTTTAAATCACCCCTGAAACTTACAGAGTGAAATTTCGAAATCTTAAAAGAGATGTTAATATGAGTAGTGGGTATGACCCGTCCGTGCCTAGAGTAGCCACCTAAAAATGACAAGATCAGGGCAAGCTGCAAAAGGAGAGCAGATTCTCCCGGCACTGGTGGGTGACACTGAAGTCAGACTTCCCAATCAGCCACAAACAATGCTTCTGATTCCCCACACTGGTTACCAAGAAGCTAACACAAAAATATACACAGCCCCCTTTACTGCATTTCAGTCTCTGGCTCCCCATCACCCACTAAGTCCAGTAAAGAGATAAGTTATTTAAAACTCTATGCTCTTTATCAAAAGTTTCTCCTGACCCTAAAGGGTCAGCCACAGTACCACATCAATAGAAGTTTGGATCACACCCAAAATATCACACTGCCAGCCAATCCTTTAGTAACTAAAACTAAAGGTTTATTATAAAAGGAAAGAAATGAACTATAAGAGAAGTGTTAAATGATCAAAGCAATCACATACATACAAATGATTGGAAAATCCATTTATATCAGGTTTATAGTAGAATTGTGGCATTTGCAGGTTTGTATAGTCCCTCTGGTGAACATCCAGTACCTGGATGGGTCTCAGTCCTTTGATTCACAATTGCAGTTGTAGATGAATTGATCCAGAGGAATGAAGTCTAAATAGTACATGTGCAGAGTTTGTTCAAATTCTCCCATGAGAATTAGCAGGGTGATTCCAAGCTGGTGCTGGGATCTCAGTCTTGGGATCCAAACTTTCCCTGACAAGCTTGGACAGATTTGAGATAAAAAGGATCAGTCCCCTAGGGTCCTTTATAGATCCATGCAGGCTGAGCCATACTTTCTTGACAGCAGGTATCTCCTCAAACAATTAATAGATGATTACTTGGGACTCTGAAGTACCATCTCCTATGTCCTGTGCACACTGGTAACTAGTTACATTAGCACAAGGTAATCGGCTCTTTACAACCATTCACAGGTATTCACTACTTAAACTTCAAAGAGAAACACAAACAATAGTATTGTTACATTCAAAGTTCCATCTGAATGTTCATATGTTCCTTTTGAACTCTTGATCAATAGAACAGTGACAGACAGGAAAGCAGTTCATCTGCATTGCTAACCTCTGACAAGAGATACGTAAATAACAGCAAATAACTACCAGCAATACACCTGCATATCAAAGCTTTAGTCTATTTATAAGGAATGACCCTCACTACTAGTGTATTTTCCTATAATATATCTTGAACGGTCAGAGCTGGGCCATGCAACTTGCAAAGTCACTTGACTGTTTTGGGCCTCGCGTCACAACCTGTGTTTGACTAAAGCCTCTTTTCAGAGAGGCCCCAGTCTGGACTGGAAGACATTTGAAGGGCAAGTGCTACATTGGCACAGCTGCGTCGCTGTAACGCTTCCAATGACGACACTCTAAGTCAACACGACAACACTTTCCTGGCAGCAGAATTACTGCACCTCTGTGGGCACCATTATGGACAGTGCTTAGGTTGCTGTAACTTGTGTTGCTGGTCGGGGATGGTGACTTTTTCACATCCCTGTGTGACATAGGTTAGATCCACGTAAGCGGTCGTGTAGACCTGCCCTGAGGGCTGGAGGATCTGCCTCCTGGAGAGTTTGTTAATCACCTGCAATGTTAACAGTTGTGCCTTTTTTCTAGTTTGAATGTGTCTGGCTTCAGCTTCCAGCCATTGGTTCTTGTTCTGCCTTTCTCCACTAGAGCCCAGAGCCCTTTAGTGCCTGTGTTTTCTCCCCACCGAGGCCCATGATTCCTTTTTTTGACAAACTAACAGGATTGAGCATTTCAGTCTGTCCCTGGAGGGAATTTACTCCAGCCCTGCCATCAGATCTGTGGCTCTTTTCTGCATCCTCCCCTGGGAGCAGTGTCCCAGTGTTTGTCTCAGCAGGGCTGAGCACAGAGATAAAATCCCCTCCCTGCTCCTGCTCCTGCTCCCTGGCAAGGGGGTGTCTCTACCCTTTCTGTCATTGCTCCTCTTCACTCAGCTGGTTCCTCTCCCCCTTTCTTCTGTTTTCCCTTCTCCTCTTTCTCCTCCAGGCCCCTCCCTTCTCTTCCCCTCACCCTGCCACCGAGGAGGGCAGAGCCTAGCAGCGGCACCTCCCCCCAGTCACAGCAGAGACACCGGGCAGGGGAAGGAGACACAGAAGCACTGAGAGCCCAGCAGCCATGGAGGCACCTGCTCCACCAGGGAGTGGGAAGCGCAAGGCTGATGAGGATCCGGAACCTCATGAGGGATTTTCAGATGTGCCACATGACATTGATTTCAATAGGAGTTGGGCACCTAGTTGCTTTTGAAAATCCTACTGGGCACCTATCTGAATCTTTGGGTGCCTCAATCCCTGTAGAAAACCTGTCCCTCTGTGTCTCTGGTCCTTGTCTGTACAATGGGGATAATAGTAGGACTCTACCTCACAGAGGGGTTGTGAGCATAAATACATAAAAGATTGTGAGGTTGTGAGGGGCCCAGACACTATGATAATGAGGCCATATAGGTACCTAAAACTGAGCATGGCACCAGAAGAGTTCAGTCTCCAGTCAAAGCATTCTGCTTAACACCAGAGATGTGTGTTTAATGCTCAAGAGATGTGGGCAATGTTTTCCACACTGCTGTGATGGAGTTACATCTGTTTGGGTGACCCTAAGTGTGGTTTGCAAGAGTGGTTTGGAAAAGTTTAACTTCCGGGTGGTTTTAGTTAAAGTTGAATCTTGACTTTGAATTTCCATGGTTTTAAAATTTGATTTCTTAAAATCTAAAATTGATTTTAATGCTCTTTTCAAAAAAAATGTGTCTGGCACGTCTGCTCAACCTTCCCTGAAACTCAGAGAAACTGCCTGTGTGAGATAATAATTAGCTATGCTGTTTTTAGTGTTGATTCTAAACAGGGAGCTAGATAACTGACAGGCAGATGTCCACATTTTCTGTGATGACCTATGTCGTGGCAAAGATCACACAGCTTCTCTTTTGGGTCAAATCGAGCAGAGCTTTATTCTGACAGACACATACAGAGCTATGGCCATAGGGGAGCCCTGGACAGCACCGGGTTTCTGTGCTGCTATCAGGAGACCCCCCCCACAGGTTTGAATGCCTATGGCTTATATAGAATAGCTCTTCACATATTAATCGCATAGTGGAATTTCCCTTGCAAAACAAGTCTGACAGATACTTCCTTATCTATTACACAAACCTAAGGCTTCCCCTTCTCTGGTACAAGAATAGCTAAGAGTGGTTACAAGAGCAGATAGTTGCAAAAACAGCTTAAAGCGCAATCGACCGTCTTCAGTGGGTTTTTCCATCCATAGTCATGCTAACTTACATTTCCATCATTCATTTCAGTGTAAGGCCCACCAGGCCTTGCTTTTGTGCTTCCACACCTAGCTAAACCCGACTGGACTGGGAGTGTGAAATGTTCGTCCATTTGGAAGGCAGCATGAGACTTAGACCCAGCTGAGATCCTGCTTATGTCCCATTTTGAGACTCTAAAAGGACGTAAGTGCCTAGGCCTTGCGCTGGTCTCCTGTGAAGAGGAGAAGTCCATCCTTTCTGAATGATTCTGCAGTTTATGTGTGTCTGACTCCCTCAAATCCCCTCATGTAAGCCAACTTCCAGGGGAACTTGCATTTCTGGGGGTGTCTGAGCCCTCCTCCCTCCCTCTCCCCCGTCTGTGTGCCAGGATC
>NW_027133021.1:0-5833 GCF_026122565.2 Emydura macquarii macquarii | reverse complement strand
CGGGGTGAGGGGGGACACATCTCAGGGGACACAATCGTATATTATTGTTTATAAGTCCCAGTTTGTGCAGGCCCCCCACTTTTTGCTCACCCCGGGGGTCTCCTTGCGTCACTCCACGCCCTACACAGCTGTCCATCCACCGCCTTTTGAGGGATTCCCTGTCCTATCTCCTCCCATACCAGGTTCACTCTCATATTTGCCCCCACCCCAGCGGCTCTGTGTGCACCCCCCATTCCCATTTCCCCGCGGCCCTCCATTCCTCCACAGGCCCCGTTCCCTCCTCCCGCGACACCAGGAACCCCCGTTATCTCCCCACGCCAGGAACTGGGTACACCCCCCCTATTCCCACGCTCCCTCCCCATGGATGATACCCGATGATGAGACAGGAAACTCCAAAGGGATGGTCCCATCAGCCCCCCATTTCTCCCAGCGTGTGAGCCCCGCCCTCGCCCCCCCCCCCCCAGCCAGGACCCAACTGCCCAGCGCCCCGCCCGAGGGCCAGCCGCAGGGATGGAAAAAGGGGGCCCGGCCCATTTAGGACAGAGCTCCGCCCCCCATGGCCCTGCCCCCCCTGCAGAGACAGTGACACAGGTTGGAACCACCGGTTGCGCCTGTCACCCCCCGCCCTCCATCATTCACCACGGGACACACCCCTCCGTCTCAGACTTTCCCACGCGCTATCGGCGCATGTCCCAGCTCCGGCGGCCCCCAGTTCACACAGCAGCTGCTGTTCTCAGGCCCCTGAGGCTCATTAGCTTTCCCCGCTGGCCACAGAAATGCCGGGATCTTTGTGGCTGGTTCTCTGCGCGCTCCAGCTGTTCCTAGGTGAGCTCCGCGCCCCGGGGCCGGGTCCTGTCTATACATGAGATTTTCCTCGCCCTGTGACTCCATCTGAATTCTCTGCCTTCCAGGTTCGGGGGCCGGGAACACGGTGACTCAAAGCCCAGCTTCCCTGTCAGCCAAGGAAGGGCAGCGGGTGGAGATAAGGTGCCGATACAGCACCACGTACAGCAGCTTCGCCCTGGATTGGTACCAGAAGCTGCCGGGGAAGCCGCCCCTGTTCCTGTGCGGAAGATTTTCCTACGGCTCTGAGCGCAGATCCGATTCTCTGCCAAATCGGTTCTCCGCGCAGCTCGACACCGGAGCCAAGTCTTTCACCCTCTCCATCGCGGGGGCGCAGCTGGCTGACTCGGCGGTGTATTTCTGTGCGCTGTGGGGACCACAGTGCTACACCCGGCCCTGGGCTCCTTACAAAAAGCGCCAGAGGGGACGGGCCCGGCCGGGTCTGACATGCCGCGAGGCGAAGTCATTCGAGTAGACGTGGTCGGGGACACGATTCAGGAAAGATGAAATAACGCTGGTTCTTCCTTCTCCTCTCTAAGGTGCCGGCGGCTGTCGGCGCCGTGGGGGATCGGAGAGCGGAGACTCTCAGCCGACCCCTCACCACAGAGACGCATTCCTCTCAGACAGGCTGGGAGCTGAGCGCCAGGGAAATGGGACTCCAAGGGCGCCACGCAGTAAACCCCCGTCCCATGGGTTGCCAGCGGCTCCCATTTACACAGCGTGAGAGTCCCGCCTTCAGCCCCCCCCCCCCCCCCCCCGCGCTGCTCCCCTCCCTAGGGATGCTAAAGGGGGCGGTGCAGTGACAGAGAGAGGGCGCCCTGCGCGCTCACACCCGGCTCTGCTTCTCCTGTCGTTAAACGGGTCTCAGTCTTCATGGCAGAGCGGGGAGGGCGGAGTGGCACCGAGGGCGGGGCGGGGTCTGACAGTTGCGTGTTGCGGTGCATTGAGAGAGACAGGGGCGCGCACACAGACCGGGACACACACACACACACACACACACACAGCCCCCGACACAGACACACAAACACACCCAGGCACGGATAAACGCGCACAGCTGCAGAGACGCCAGCTTCTCACACTTTCCCCGCGTTACAGCGCTGGGCGCGATTGACCCTCCCTCCCTTCCCAGCTCCGGATCGCCCCCGTTCACACAGCAGCGGTTGTCACTCCCCAGTCGCTCTGTCCCCCCCCAGGGCCGAATCGGCGACTCTGGGATTCTTTAGCTCCCCTCCGGTTACAGAAATGCCGGGATCTTTGTGGCTGGTTCTCTGCGCGCTCCAGCTGTTCCTAGGTGAGCTCAGCGCCGCGGGGCCGGGTCCTGTCTATACATGAGATTTTCCTCGCCCTCTGACTCCATCTGAATTCTGTCCATTCCAGGTCCGGGGGCCGGGAACACGGTGACTCAAAGCCCAGCTTCCCTGTCAGCCAAGGAAGGGCAGCGGGTGGAGATAAGGTGTGGATACAGCACCACGTACAGCGACTTCGCCCTGGATTGGTACCAGGAGCTGCCGGGGAAGCCGCCCCTGTTCCTAAGAGGAAGATATTCCGACGGTTCGGAGCGCAGGTCCGGTTCGGTGCCAAGTCGGTTCTCCTCGCAGCTCGACACCGGAGCCAAGTCTTTCAGCCTCTCCATCGCGGGGGCGCAGCTGGCTGACTCGGCGGTGTATTTCTGTGCGCTCTTGGAAACACAGTGCTACACCGGGCCCTGAGCTCCTTACAAAAAGCGCCAGAGGGGACGGGCCCGGCGGTGTCTGAAATGCCGCGAGGCGAAGTCATTCGTTTTCTTAGGGCCAGTAGAAGTGTTTGGGGACACGATTCAGGAAATCTGAAATAACGCTGGTTCCTCCTCCTATATAAGGTGCCGGCGGCTGTCGGCGCGGAGGGGGATCGGAGACTCTCAGCCGACCCCTCACCCCAGAGACGCATCCCTCTCAGACAGGCTGGGAGCTGAGCACCAGGGAAAGGGGACTCCAAGGTCGCCACGCAGGAAACTCCCGTCCCATCGCTTGCCAGCGGCCCCCATTTCCCCAGCGTGAGAGTCCCACCATCGCCCTCCCCCCAGCCTGGACCCCCCCGCCCTGCTCCCCTCCCTAGGGATGCTAAAGGGGGCGGTGCAGTGACAGAGAGAGGGCTCCCTGCGCGCTCACACCCGGCTCTGCGTCTCCTGTCTTTAAACGGGTCTCCGCCTTCGTTGCACAGCGGGGAGGGGGGACGGCAAGGAGGGTGGGGCTGGGTTTGACCGTTGTGTGTTGCGCATTGCCGTGTATTGAGAGAGGCGAGGGCGCGCACACAGACAGACCGACAGACACACACACACAGCCCCCGACAAAGACACACAAACACACCCAGGCACGGATAAACTCGAACAGCTGCAGAGACGCCAGCTTCTCACATTTTCCCCCGCGTTACAGCGCTGGGCGAGATTGACCCGCCCCTCCCTTCCCAGCTCCGGATCGCCCCCGTTCACACAGCAGCGGTTGTCACTCCCCAGTCGCTCTGTCCCCCCCAGGGCCGAATCGGCGACTCTAGGATTCTTTAGCTCTCCTCCCGTTACAGAAATGCCGGGATCTTTGTGGCTGGTTCTCTGCGCGCTCCAGCTGTTCCCAGGTGAGCTCCGCGCTGCGGGGCCCGGTCCTGTCTATAGATGAGATTTTCCTCGCCCTCTAACTCCATCTGAATTCTGTCCATTCCAGGTCCGGGGGCCGGGAACACGCTGACTCAAAGCCCAGCTTCGCTGTCCGCCAAGGAAGGGCAGCGGGTGGAGATAAGGTGCCGATACAGCACCACGTACAGCAGCTTCGCCCTCGATTGGTACCAGGAGCTGCCGGGGAAGCCGCCCCTGTTCCTAAGAGGAAGATACTCCAGCGGCTCTGAGCGCAGATCCGGTTCTGTGCCAAGTCGGTTCTCCGCGGAGCTCGACACCAGAACGAAGGTTCTCACTTTGTCCATAGCGGAGGCGCAGCTGGCTGACTCGGCGGTGTATTTCTGTGCGCTGTGGGAACCACAGTGCTACACCCGGCCCTGGGCTCCTTACACAAAGTGCCAGAGGGGACGGGCCCGGCGGTGTCTGATATGCCGCGAGGCGAAGTCATTCTTTTTTTTAGGGCCAGTAGACGTGACCGGGGACACGATTCAGGAAATCTGAAATAACGCTGGTTCCTCCTCCCCCCTAAGGTGCCGGCGGCTGTCGGCGCCGAGGGGGATCGGAGACTCTCAGCCGACCCCTCAACCCAGAGACACATCCCTCTCAGACAGGCTGGGAGCTGAGCACCAGGGAAATGGGACTCCAAGGTCGTCACGCAGGAAACTCCCGTCCCATCGCTTGCCAGCGGCCCCCATTTCCCCAGCGTGAGAGTCCCGCCATCGCCCCCCCCCAGCCTAGACCCCCCCCACCCTGCTCCCCTCCCTAGGGATGCTAAAGGGGGCGGTGCAGTGACAGAGAGAGGGCGCCCCGCACACTCACACCCAGCTCTGCGTCTCCTGTCTTTAAACCGGTCTCAGCCTTCACAGCAGAGCGGGGAGGGCGGGGCTGGGTTTGACTGTTGTGTGTTGCGGTCCATTGAGAGAGACGGGGGCGCGCACACAGACAGACAGACACACACACACAAACACAGCCAGGCACGGATAAACGCGCACAGCTGCAGAGACGCCAGCTTCTCACACTTTCCCCCGCGTTAGAGCGCTGAGCGAGATTGACCCCCCCGCTCCTCCAGCTCCGGATCGCCCCCGTTCACACAGCAGCGGTTGTCACTCCCCAGTCGCTCTGTCTCTCCCCCAGGGCCGAATCGGCGACTCTGGGATTCTTTAGCTCCCCTCCGGTTACAGAAATGCCGGGATCTTTGTGGCTGGTTCTCTGCCTGCTACAGCTGTTCCCAGGTGAGCTCCGAGACGCGGGGCCGGGTCCTGTCTATACATGAGATTTTCCTCGCCCTGTGACTCCATCTGAATTCTGTCCATTCCAGGTCCGGGGGCCGGGAACACGGTGACTCAAAGCCCAGCTTCGCTGTCCGCCGAGGAAGGGCAGCGGGTGGAGATAAGGTGTGGATACAGCACCACGTACAGCGACTTCGCCCTGGATTGGTACCAGGAGCTGCCGGGGAAGCCGCCCCTGTTCCTAATCCGAAGATTTTCCTACGGCACTGAGCGCAGATCCGGTTCTCTGCCAAGTCGGTTCTCCGCGGAGCTCGACGCCGGAGCCAAGTCTTTCACCCTCTCCATCGCGGAGGCGCAGCTGGCTGACTCGGCGGTGTATTTCTGTGCGCTCTTGGAAACACAGTGCTACACCCGGCCCTGGGCTCCTTACAAAAAGTGCCAGAGGGGACGGGCCCGGCGGTGTCTGATATGCCGCGAGGCGAAGTCATTCGTTTTCTCAGGGCGAGTAGACGTGGTCCGGGCACGACTCAGCAAACCTGAAATAACGCTGGTTCCTCCTCCTCCTCCTCCTCCTCAATAAGGTGCCGGCGGCTGTCGGCGCCGAGGGGGATCGGAGAGCGGAGACTCTCAGCAGACCCCTCACCACAGAGACGCATCCCTCTCAGACAGGCTGGGAGCTGAGCGCCAGGGAAATGGGACTCCAAGGTCGCCACGCAGGAAACTCCCGTCCCATCGCTTGCCAGCGGCCCCCCATTCCCCCGCGTGAGAGTCCCGCCATCGCTCCCGCCCAGCCTGGACCCCCCCCCCCCCCGCCCTGCTCCCCTCCCTAGGGATGCTAAAGGGGGCGGTGCAGTGACAGAGAGAGGGCGCCCCGCCCGCTCACACCCGGCTCTGCGTCTCCTGTCGTTAAACGGGTCTCAGTCTTCATGGCAGAGCGGGGAGGGCGGAGTGGCACCGAGGGCGGGGCGGGGTCTGACAGTTGCGTGTTGCGGTGCATTGAGAGAGACAGGGGCGCGCACAAAGACCGGGACACACACACACACACACACACACACAGCCCCCGACACAGACACACAAACACACCCAGGCACGGATAAACGCGCACAGCTGCAGAGAC
>NW_027133020.1:0-58198 GCF_026122565.2 Emydura macquarii macquarii | reverse complement strand
CCAGCTGCAGTGGCCCCTTGTTCAGGGCGGGGGATTCTCAGGGAGATCGCTGTTACGCTGCCAGAGCAGCCTAGTGCAGCCTGAGAATTGCTGAGAATCAGGCCTTTGATTGTTAAATTCAGTTGAGTCGCAGTCGTCTGGGTCCCATCACCCAGCTCAGTGCAGGGAGTGATACGGGGAACGTCTCCCTGCCAGTCCTGGACAGAGCATCCCCTTCTTGTGTTGCAGATATTGACGAGTGTCTGGGGCCGAGCCGGGCAGACTGCGGACCCCACGCACACTGCACAAACTTGCCTGGGAGTTACTATTGCAGCTGCATGGATGGATACGAGTCGAGCTCTGGGAAAGCCACGTTCAGGAGCGCGGAGTGAGAACACCTGCCTTGGTGAGCTCTCTCCTGACTACCGATTGGCAGCCAGGCTGTGAGTGAGTCGAGTTTGAAAGAGGGACTGGCCGCCTCTCTGGGGAACAACAATACCTGGGGCTGTGATAGTTAATGGACAATAATTCTGGGAGTGAGGAAAACATCCCACGTCAGGGCTTAAACTGACCTCTGATTATTAGAGACCTTCCTGGGGCAGATTATCCCACAGCTGCCTTTGGGCTGGGGATGAAGCTGGCCCTTGCTCCACAGTGAGCAATGCCGGTGTGTCCCCCTGTGATTGGAATGTGATAGGGATTTCTGCCACATTTCCACCTCTTGGGAGACCGAGCTTCAAACATGGACTCCTAAATCTGCCCAAAATCTTGGACCATGAAGTGTCTGCACACACACAGTGGGAAACAAAGCATAAAATCCTCTCGCTGGCCGGCTGCAGCACAACACAAGGTTATTTCTTAAGTCCAGAACCCTAACAGTCAAGAACCCAAAACAGAGAGAGACAAAGCAGGCTGCTCCCTGCAGCAGATGGGCATAACTCCCCATGGCCCCTTTGCTCTAGGCTAGGTCTTTTGCAAACAGACTGCTGCAAAAACCAGATCACATGCTTCTGTACAGAGGCCCCCCAGCCTGAAAGCAAGACCAGGAAGGCCCCTTGCAGAGGTAAAGTGAGAGCTTGTGTTACTAAAACAATTTTCAATACACCAAATTCTCAAGTGGCCGTTACCCTGCCAGAGCAGCCTAGTGCGGCCTGAGTGTTGCTGAGAATCAGGCCTTTGATTCGTAAATTCAACAGGCTCCTGGTCACCTGGGTTCCATCAACCAGCTCAGTGCAGGGCGTGATACGGGGAACGTCTCCCTGCCAGCACTGGACAAAGCGTCCCCTCTTGTGTTGCAGATGTTAAGTGTCTGGGGCCGAGCCGGGCAGACTGCAGACCCCACGTACGCTGCATCAGCCTTGCTGGGAGTTACTATTGCAACTGCATCGATGGATACGAGTCCAGCTCTGGGGAAGCCACCTTCAGCGGTGCCAGTGACAACACCTGCCATGGTGAGCTGTGCCCTGGCCCCATGCTGTGCGCTGCTAAGACAACCCCTCTCTCCCCGCACCTCTGCGCTCATTCCAGGCCTGGTGCTGCACCAGACGCTGCTCCCAGGTGTGGTAAAGGCGCCCGATCCAGGCACAGGGGCTGTGATCAGCCGTGACCCTCGACCACTCCCACAGCGCGTGGGGGCCAGGATCTCCCCTGTCCTGGGTGTTTGGATTGAGAATAAACCCCCCAGGTTTGCAGGGATGCACCAGGGAGAGGGAAGAGGACCCTCGCTGGTCCCAGCACACAGCATCTGGGCAGCCCTTTCTTCGCCCCTCCCCCCAAACCCGAGCTTCGGAAGGGGCCCCGGAATTGGGCTGAAGCATTGTTGAATTCACCCCAGGTCTCCTAGTGTTTCAGCTCCCGCTGGGGCCAGGCAGCCGTGCTCACCCATGGCTCTAGAGGATGCGGCTGCTAGTTTGGGGGACACTCCCACTCCCCAAGCTCCCCTGGGCAGCGCTGTGCGGGGCACGTGCTGTGAGTGGCATTGCCAGCCCAGCCCCAGGCTTCCCTCAGACACCCTGGCTTCCAGCAGCATGGTGCAGGACACGGGTGTTGTCAGCTGTTGGCTGCGTGTGTGTCCTCTCTGTGCTGACCCGGCTCTGGCCAGTAGCCGGCCTGGCAGACCTCGATCGAACTGCCCAGACAGACACAGAGTCGGTTCAGTGGGGCAGGCGTTCGGCCAGGTGTGTTGCCGACTAAACACGGTACTAACCCCATAGACGCTGCAGGGACATTAATACCTGTGTGCCCGTGACAATGGACCAGCTCAGCGAGTGGCGGGACTTTCCACTGCCCCCTACGGCAGACAAAGGGTTAAGGCGAGATTCCCCGACATCTATAGACTGAGACAAACAATCTGGGGTAAACAACTCACGAAGCACCTTCCATGTGTCACGAGGTGTTTGTGACCTGCCCTGGTACCTTTCTCCCGACGCTTCACACAAAACATCCCTATTCACCGCCTGGCTTTGTACTTTCCTCCTGATGTTTCAGACCAAGCATCACTGCTCATCCCTTCTGTCAAACCATCCTATCGTGCCTGGCTGGGCTGTTCCTTGCGCTGCCCTGCGGGAATGTGTCAACATAGTCAGTGTGTTTTAGCAACGCCAGCACCACCGGTGCCGAGTTCACGTACCGGACAGGGAACTTGCACGCAAGCCTTGCCTCTGGACAGGGCCTGACATTTGCTCAGAGCATAACTTTTGCTGACTTTAGTTCAGGGCCCAGGCCTTGCTCCAGGCCACGTGCTCTCTCTACTCCAGCTCCATGTCGCTCTCCCAGGGCAGTGCAGACAGGAGTTGGCCCAGGGCACAGACAGAGGGGTCTCTCTGTGCTGGCAGTCCAGTGGCTTCGGAGACCCCTTTGTGCCGGTGAAGCTGGCCCATGCTCCACCGTAAGTCCCCTGGCAGGGGATACCCAGGTGCTGGTGTCTTCTCCACCAGGGACGCTGGAGTCTGCCAGCTGCTAAATCTCTCTCTGCTGGTCCCTGTCAGTTCTCGCTGAGCCCCCCGATTCAGCAAAGCACATGCTTAGATGCGTCCCTGCACAGCTACACACTTCATTTGGCTTCAGTGGGTCTCCGGTGACGACGATCCCAAGCATTCAAAGAAATCACGAGATTGGTTTAGAAAATCACAAGATTTAAAAAGACCAGGCAGCAAGGGGGCAGGGCATGGATTTCATTGACTCGGAATGGTGGCAAATTCAAAGCAGATAAAGGGAAATACTCTTCCACCCAGTGCAGCATTAGTCTCGTGGAATCACTGCTACCGACTGGCAGCCAGGCTGTGAGGGAGTCGAGTTTGAAAGAGGGACTGGCCTCCTCTATGGGGAACGACAATACCTGGGGCTGTGATAGTTAATGGACGATAATTCTGGGAGGGAGGAAAAATCCCACGTCAGGGCTTAAGCCGACCTCTGATTATTAGAGACCCTCCTGGGGCAGATTATCCCATGGCTGCAGCTGGACACTTACACCTTCCTCGGTAGCACCTGTCGCAGTCGGGATACCGGATAGATGGGCCTTGGGACTTACCCAGGCTGGCAATGCCGGTGTGTTCCCCTGTGATTGGAGCGTGATAGGGATTTCTGCCACATTTCCAGCCCTTGGGAGACCAAGCTTCAAACATGGACTCCTAAATATCCCCAAATCTTTGACCCATTCAAATCATTGGCCCGATTGTGGGACAGGGATTGACCCATAGATGCCACAGTGACTGTTCTCCCATCTGTTATGTTCATAGCACACACGCACACAGTTGGAAAGGCAGCATAAAATCATCTCGCCGGCCGGCTGCAGCACAACACAAGGTTATTTCTTAAGTCCAGAACCCTAACAGTCAAGAACCCAAAACAGAGAGAGACAAAGCAGGCTGCTCCCTGCGGCAGATGGGCATAATTCCCGCCCACCCCTTTGCTCTAGGCTAGCTCTTTTGAAGAAAGACTTCTGGAAAAAACAGATCACACATTTCTGCACAGAGGCCCCTAGACCGCAAACAGGAGCAGGAAGGCCCCTTGCAGATGTAAAGTGAGAACTTGTGAGACTAACACAATTTTCAATACACCAAATTCTCAAGTGGCCGTTACCCTGCCAGAGCAGCCTAGTGCAGCCTGAGAATTGCTGAGAATCAGGCCTTTGATTGTTAAATTCAGTTGAGTCCCCGTCGCCTGGGTCCCGTCACCCGGCTCAGTGTAGGGGGTCATACGGGTAATGTCTCCCTAGCAAGACTGGACAGAGCGTCCCCTCCTGTGTTGCAGATATTGACGAGTGTCTGGGGCCGAGCCGGGCAGACTGCGGACCCCACGCACACTGCACCAACACGCCTGGGAGCTACAGTTGCAGCTGCATCGATGGATACGAGTCCAGCTCTGGGAAAGCCACGTTCAGGGGCGCGAGTGAGAACACCTGCCTTGGTGAGCTCTCCCCTGACCCCCACCTGCTGAGACACCCCCACACACACCTCACACCTGCTCAGCCCAGACCTGGCGTTGCACCAGCTTTAGCAAAGGCACGAAGCCGTCACTGAGGCTGTGATGAGACCTGACCCTCATCTTTTCCCACAGAGCTGGGGGCTGGGCTCACCCCTCTCCCCGGCGTTTGGACGAGGAATAAACCCCTAAAGTTAGAAAGAGACCCACGCAGCAAAGTCCTTGTGCTGCAGAGAAGCACCATGGAGACAGGAGGGGACCCTCGCCAGCCCCAGCACACAGCGTCCGGGCTGCTAGTGCCCCCCTGAGCCTGGGAAGGGGCCTTATGTGCAGGCCATGGGAATAGCTCAGTGCATTCTGCCCCCCATGGACCCTGGGGGCAGGGAATATACACAGTGCAGGGCACCACAGCCATCCCCTGATCTTACCCTTATGGACTATGTGAGGCAGAGAATAGCTGCAGCACACGGCACCTGGGTGGAGGCATGGCCCATAAAGCCTCTCCACACCAGCTGCAGTGGCCCCTTTTTCAGGGCGGGGGATTCTCAAGTGGCCGTTACGCTGCCAGAGCATCCTAGTTCGGCCTGAGTGTTGCTGAGAATCAGGCCTTTGATTTTGTTAACCTCACAGGGGCGCAGTCGTCTGGGTCCCGTCACCCAGCTCAGTGCAGGGGTGATACGGGGAACGTCTCCCTGCCAGGCCTGGACAGAGCATCCCCTTCTTGTGTTGCAGATATTGACGAGTGTCTGGGGCCAAGCCGGGCTGACTGCGGACCCCACGCACACTGCACCAACACGCCTGGGAGTTACTATTGCAGCTGCATCGATGGATACGAGTCGAGCTCTGGGAAAGCCACGTTCAGGAGCGCGAGTGAGAACACCTGCCTTGGTGAGCTCTCTCCTGACCCCTACCCTCTGAGACTCCACATTCCCCCATGCACTTCACATGCTCATTCCAGGACTGGTGCTTCAACGGTGCTTCTGCCAGCTTTGGCAAAGGCACGAGGCCGTCACAGAGGCTTTGATGAGCCATCACCCTCGCGTGCTCCCGCAGCGCTGGGGGACGGGTTCGCCCCTTTCTCCGGCGTTTGGACAGGGGATAAACCACACGGAGCAAACTCCTTCCACCCACTGCAGCATTAGCCCATGGAATCACTGCTACCGATTGGCAGCCAAGCTGTGAGTGAGTCGAGTTTGAAAGAGGGACTGGCCGCCTCTATGGGGAACAACAATACCTGGGGCTGTGATAGTTAATGGACAATAATTCTGGGAGTGAGGAAAACATCCCACGTCAGGGCTTAAACTGACCTCTGATTATTAGAGACCTTCCTGGGGCAGATTATCCCACAGCTGCCTTTGGGCTGGTGAAGCTCGCCCATGCTCCACAGTGAGCAATGCCGGTGTGTCCCCCTGTGATTGGAATGTGATAGGGATTTCTGCCACATTTCCACCTCTTGGGAGACCGAGTTTCAAACATGGACTCCTAAATCACCCCAAATCTTGGACCATTGAAGTCATTGGACCCAGTGTGGGACAGGGATTGACCCATAGATACCACAGTGACTGTTCCGCCATCTGTTATGTTCATAGCACACACGCACACAGTGGGAAACAAAGCATAAAGTCCTCTCGCTGACTGGCTGCAGCACAACACAAGGTTATTTCTTAAGTCCAGAACCCTAACAGTCAAGAACCCAAAACGGAGAGAGACAAAGCAGGCTGCTCCCTGCAGCAGATGGGCATAACTCCTCATGGCCCCTTTGCTCTAGGCTAGGTCTTTTGCAAACAGACTGCTGAAAAAACCAGATCACACGCTTCTCTACAGAGGCCCCCCAGCCTGAAAGCAAGACCAGGAAGGCCCCTTGCAGAGGTAAAGTGAGAGCTTGTGTTACTAACACAATTTTCAAAACACCAAATTCTCAAGTGGCCGTTACCCTGCCAGAGCAGCCTAGTGCGGCCTGAGTGTTGCTGAGAATCAGGCCTTTGATTCTTAAATTCAGCAGGCTCCCGGTCACCTGGGTCCCATCACCCAGCTCAGTGCAGGGCGTGATACGGGGAACGTCTCCCTGCCAGCACTGGACAAAGCGTCCACTCTTGTGTTGCAGATGTTAAGTGTCTGGGGCCGAGCCGGGCAGCCTGCAGACCCCACGTACGCTGCATCAGCCTTGCTGGGAGTTACTATTGCAACTGCATCGATGGATACGAGTCCAGCTCTGGGGAAGCCACCTTCAGCGGTGCCAGTGACAACACCTGCCATGGTGAGCTGTGCCCTGGCCCCATGCTGTGCGCTGCTAAGACACCCCCTCTCCCGCCGCACCTCTGCGCTCATTCCAGGCCTGGTGCTGCACCAGACGCTGCTGCCAGGTGTGGTAAAGGCGCCCGATCCAGGCACAGGGGCTGTGATCAGCCGTGACCCTCGACCACTCCCACAGCGCGTGAGGGCCAGGATCTCCCCTGCCCTGGGTGTTTGGATTGAGAATAAACCCCCAGGTTTGCAGGGATGCACCAGGGAGAGGGGAGAGGACCCTCGCTGGCCCCAGCACACAGCATCTGAGCAGCCCTTTCTTCGCCCCTCCCCCCAAACCCGAGCTTGGGAAGGGGCCCCGGAATTGGGCTGAAGCGTTGTTGAATTCACCCCAGGTCTCCTAGTGTTTAAGCTTCCGCTGGGGCCAGGCAGCCGTGCTCACCCATGGCTCTAGAGGATGCGGCTGCTAGTTTGGGGGACACTCCCACTCCCCAAGCTCCCCTGGGCAGCGCTGTGCGGGGCACGTGCTGTGAGTGGCATTGCCAGCCCAGCCCCAGGCTTCCCTCAGACACCCTGGCTTCCAGCAGCATGGTGCAGGACACGGGTGTTGTCAGCTGTTGGCTGCGTGTCTGTCCTCTCTGTGCTGACCCGGCTCTGGCCAGTAGCCGGCCTGGCAGACCTCGATCGAACTGCCCAGACAGACACAGAGTCGGTTCAGTGGGGCAGGCGTTCGGCCAGGTGTGTTGCCGACTAAACACGGTACTAACCCCATAGACGCTGCAGGGACATTAATACCTGTGTGCCCGTGACAATGGACCAGCTCAGCGAGTGGCGGGACTTTCCACTGCCCCCTACGGCAGACAAAGGGTTAAGGCGAGATTCCCCGACATCTATAGACTGAGACAAACAATCTGGGGTAAACAACTCACGAAGCACCTTCCATGTGTCACGAGGCGTTTGTGACCTGCCCTGGTACCTTTCTCCCGACGCTTCACACAAAACATCCCTATTCACCGCCTGGCTTTGTACTTTCCTCCTGATGTTTCAGACCAAGCATCACTGCTCATCCCTTCTGTCAAACCATCCTATCGTGCCTGGCTGGGGCTCTTCCTTGCGCTGCCCTGGGGGAATGTGTCAACATAGTCAGTGTGTTTTAGCAACGCCAGCACCACCGGTGCCGAGTTCACGTACCGGACAGGGAACTTGCAGGCAAGCCTCTGCCTCTTGACAGGGCCTGACATTTGCTCAGAGCATAACTTTTGCTGACTTTAGTTCAGGGCCCAGGCCTTGCTCCAGGCCACGTGCTCTCTCTACTCCAGCTCCATGTCGCTCTCCCAGGGCAGTGCAGACAGGAGTTTGCCCAGGGCACAGACAGAGGGGTCTCTCTGTGCTGGCAGTCCAGTGGCTTCGGAGACCCCTTTGTGCCGGTGAAGCTGGCCCATGCTCCACCGTAAGTCCCCTGGCAGGGGATACCCAGGTGCTGGTGTCTTCTCCACCAGGGACGCTGGAGTCTGCCAGCTGCTAAATCTCTCTCTGCTGGTCCCTGTCAGTTCTCGCTGAGCCCCCGATTCAGCAAAGCACATGCTTAGATGCGTCCCTGCACAGCTACACACTTCATTTGGCTTCAGTGGGTCTCCGGTGACGACGATCCCAAGCATTCAAAGAAATCACGAGATTGGTTTAGAAAATCACAAGATTTAAAAAGACCAGGCAGCAAGGGGGCAGGGCATGGATTTCATTGACTCGGAATGGTGGCAAATTCAAAGCAGATAAAGGGAAATACTCTTCCACCCAGTGCAGCATTAGTCTCGTGGAATCACTGCTACCGACTGGCAGCCAGGCTGTGAGGGAGTCGAGTTTGAAAGAGGGACTGGCCTCCTCTATGGGGAAGGACAATACCTGGGGCTGTGATAGTTAATGGACGATAATTCTGGGAGGGAGGAAAAAATCCCACGTCAGGGCTTAAGCCGACCTCTGATTATTAGAGACCCTCCTGGGGCAGATTATCCCATGGCTGCAGCTGGACACTTACACCTTCCTCGGTAGCACCTGTCGCAGTCGGGATGTCGGATAGATGGGCCTTGGGACTTACCCAGGCTGGCAATGCCAGTGTGTTCCCCTGTGATTGGAGCGTGATAGGGATTTCTGCCACATTTCCAGCCCTTGGGAGACCAAGCTTCAAACATGGACTCCTAAATATCCCCAAATCTTTGACCCATTCAAATCATTGGCCCGATTGTGGGACAGGGATTGACCCATAGATGCCACAGTGACTGTTCTCCCATCTGTTATGTTCATAGCACACACACACAGTTGGAAAGGCAGCATAAAATCATCTCGCCGGCCGGCTGCAGCACAACACAAGGTTATTTCTTAAGTCCAGAACCCTAACAGTCAAGAACCCAAAACAGAGAGAGACAAAGCAGGCTGCTCCCTGCGGCAGATGGGCATAATTCCCACCCACCCCTTTGCTCTAGGCTAGCTCTTTTGAAGAAAGACTTCTGGAAAAAACAGATCACACATTTCTGCACAGAGGCCCCTAGACCGCAAACAGGAGCAGGAAGGCCCCTTGCAGATGTAAAGTGAGAACTTGTGAGACTAACACAATTTTCAATACACCAAATTCTCAAGTGGCCGTTACCCTGCCAGAGCAGCCTAGTGCAGCCTGAGAATTGCTGAGAATCAGGCCTTTGATTGTTAAATTCAGTTGAGTCCCCGTCGCCTGGGTCCCGTCACCCGGCTCAGTGTAGGGGGTCATACGGGTAATGTCTCCCTAGCAAGACTGGACAGAGCGTCCCCTCCTGTGTTGCAGATATTGACGAGTGTCTGGGGCCGAGCCGGGCAGACTGCGGACCCCACGCACACTGCACCAACACGCCTGGGAGCTACAGTTGCAGCTGCATCGATGGATACGAGTCCAGCTCTGGGAAAGCCACGTTCAGGGGCGCGAGTGAGAACACCTGCCTTGGTGAGCTCTCCCCTGACCCCCACCTGCTGAGACACCCCCACACACACCTCACACCTGCTCAGCCCAGACCTGGCGTTGCACCAGCTTTAGCAAAGGCACGAAGCCGTCACTGAGGCTGTGATGAGACCTGACCCTCATCTTTTCCCACAGAGCTGGGGGCTGGGCTCACCCCTCTCCCCGGCGTTTGGACGAGGAATAAACCCCTAAAGTTAGAAAGAGACCCACGCAGCAAAGTCCTTGTGCTGCAGAGAAGCACCATGGAGACAGGAGGGGACCCTCGCCAGCCCCAGCACACAGCGTCCGGGCTGCTAGTGCCCCCCTGAGCCTGGGAAGGGGCCTTATGTGCAGGCCATGGGAATAGCTCAGTGCATTCTGCCCCCCATGGACCCTGGGGGCAGGGAATATACACAGTGCAGGGCACCACAGCCATCCCCTGATCTTACCCTTATGGACTATGTGAGGCAGAGAATAGCTGCAGCACACGGCACCTGGGTGGAGGCATGGCCCATAAAGCCTCTCCACACCAGCTGCAGTGGCCCCTTTTTCAGGGCGGGGGATTCTCAAGTGGCCGTTACGCTGCCAGAGCATCCTAGTTCGGCCTGAGTGTTGCTGAGAATCAGGCCTTTGATTTTGTTAACCTCACAGGGGCGCAGTCGTCTGGGTCCCGTCACCCAGCTCAGTGCAGGGGTGATACGGGGAACGTCTCCCTGCCAGGCCTGGACAGAGCATCCCCTTCTTGTGTTGCAGATATTGACGAGTGTCTGGGGCCAAGCCGGGCTGACTGCGGACCCCACGCACACTGCACCAACACGCCTGGGAGTTACTATTGCAGCTGCATCGATGGATACGAGTCGAGCTCTGGGAAAGCCACGTTCAGGAGCGCGAGTGAGAACACCTGCCTTGGTGAGCTCTCTCCTGACCCCTACCCTCTGAGACTCCACATTCCCCCATGCACTTCACATGCTCATTCCAGGACTGGTGCTTCAACGGTGCTTCTGCCAGCTTTGGCAAAGGCACGAGGCCGTCACAGAGGCTTTGATGAGCCATCACCCTCGCGTGCTCCCGCAGCGCTGGGGGACGGGTTCGCCCCTTTCTCCGGCGTTTGGACAGGGGATAAACCACACGGAGCAAACTCCTTCCACCCACTGCAGCATTAGCCCATGGAATCACTGCTACCGATTGGCAGCCAAGCTGTGAGTGAGTCGAGTTTGAAAGAGGGACTGGCCGCCTCTATGGGGAACAACAATACCTGGGGCTGTGATAGTTAATGGACAATAATTCTGGGAGTGAGGAAAACATCCCACGTCAGGGCTTAAACTGACCTCTGATTATTAGAGACCTTCCTGGGGCAGATTATCCCACAGCCGCCTTTGGGCTGGTGAAGCTCGCCCATGCTCCACAGTGAGCAATGCCGGTGTGTCCCCCTGTGATTGGAATGTGATAGGGATTTCTGCCACATTTCCACCTCTTGGGAGACCGAGTTTCAAACATGGACTCCTAAATCACCCCAAATCTTGGACCATTGAAGTCATTGGACCCAGTGTGGGACAGGGATTGACCCATAGATACCACAGTGACTGTTCCGCCATCTGTTATGTTCATAGCACACACGCACACAGTGGGAAACAAAGCATAAAGTCCTCTCGCTGACTGGCTGCAGCACAACACAAGGTTATTTCTTAAGTCCAGAACCCTAACAGTCAAGAACCCAAAACAGAGAGAGACAAAGCAGGCTGCTCCCTGCAGCAGATGGGCATAACTCCCCATGGCCCCTTTGCTCTAGGCTAGGTTTTTTGCAAAAAGACTGCTGCAAAAACCAGATCACACGCTTCTCTACAGAGGCCCCCCAGCCTGAAAGCAAGACCAGGAAGGCCCCTTGCAGAGGTAAAGTGAGAGCTTGTGTTACTAAAACAATTTTCAATACACCAAATTCTCAAGTGGCCGTTATGCTGCCAGAGCAACCTAGTGCGGCCAGAGTGTTGCTGAGAATCAGGCCTTTGATTCGTAAATTCAACAGGCTCCCGGTCACCTGGGTCCCATCACCCAGCTCAGTGCAGGGGGTGATACGGGGAACGTCTCCCTGCCAGCACTGGACAAAGCGTCCCCTCTTGTGTTGCAGATGTTAAGTGTCTGGGGCCGAGCCGGGCAGCCTGCAGACCCCACGTACGCTGCATCAGCCTTGCTGGGAGTTACTATTGCAACTGCATCGATGGATACGAGTCCAGCTCTGGGGAAAAGACCTTCAGCGGCGCCAGTGACAACACCTGCCATGGTGAGCTGTGCCCTGGCCCCATGCTATGCCCTGCTAAGACACCCCCTCTCCCGCTGCACCTCTGCGCTCATTCCAGGCCTGGTGCTGCACCAGACGCTGCTGCCAGGTGTGGTAAAGGCGCCTAATCCTGGCCCAGGGGCTGTGATCAGCCGTGACCCTCGACCACTCCCACAGCGCGTGAGGGCCAGGATCTCCCCTGCCCTGGGTGTTTGGATTGAGAATAAACCCCCAGGTTTGCAGGGATGCACCAGGGAGAGGGGAGAGGACCCTCGCTGGCCCCAGCACACAGCATCTGCGCAGCCCTTTCTTCGCCCCTCCCCCCAAACCCGAGCTTGGGAAGGGGCCCCGGAATTGGGCTGAAGCGTTGTTGAATTCACCCCAGGTCTCCTAGTGTTTAAGCTTCCGCTGGGGCCAGGCAGCCGTGCTCACCCATGGCTCTAGAGGATGCGGCTGCTAGTTTGGGGGACACTCCCACTCCCCAAGCTCCCCTGGGCAGCGCTGTGCGGGGCACGTGCTGTGAGTGGCATTGCCAGCCCAGCCCCAGGCTTCCCTCACACACCCTGGCTTCCAGCAGCATGGTGCAGGACACGGGTGTTGTCAGCTGTTGGCTGCGTGTGTGTCCTCTCTGTGCTGACCCGGCTCTGGCCAGTAGCCGGCCTGGCAGACCTCGATCGAACTGCCCAGACAGACACAGAGTCGGTTCAGTGGGGCAGGCGTTCGGCCAGGTGTGTTGCCGACTAAACACGGTACTAACCCCATAGACGCTGCAGGGACATTAATACCTGTGTGCCCGTGACAATGGACCAGCTCAGCGAGTGGCGGGACTTTCCACTGCCCCCTACGGCAGACAAAGGGTTAAGGCGAGATTCCCCGACATCTATAGACTGAGACAAACAATCTGGGGTAAACAACTCACGAAGCACCTTCCATGTGTCACGAGGTGTTTGTGACCTGCCCTGGTACCTTTCTCCCGACGCTTCACACAAAACATCCCTATTCACCGCCTGGCTTTGTACTTTCCTCCTGATGTTTCAGACCAAGCATCACTGCTCATCCCTTCTGTCAAACCATCCTATCGTGCCTGGCTGGGGCTCTTCCTTGCGCTGCCCTGGGGGAATGTGTCAACATAGTCAGTGTGTTTTAGCAATGCTAGCACCACCGGTGCCGAGTTCACGTACCGGACAGGGAACTTGCAGGCAAGCCTCTGCCTCTTGACAGGGCCTGACATTTGCTCAGAGCATAACTTTTGCTGACTTTAGTTCAGGGCCCAGGCCTTGCTCCAGGCCACGTGCTCTCTCTACTCCAGCTCCATGTCGCTCTCCCAGGGCAGTGCAGACAGGAGTTTGCCCAGGGCACAGACAGAGGGGTCTCTCTGTGCTGGCAGTCCAGTGGCTTCGGAGACCCCTTTGTGCCGGTGAAGCTGGCCCATGCTCCACCGTAAGTCCCCTGGCAGGGGATACCCAGGTGCTGGTGTCTTCTCCACCAGGGACGCTGGAGTCTGCCAGCTGCTAAATCTCTCTCTGCTGGTCCCTGTCAGTTCTCGCTGAGCCCCCGATTCAGCAAAGCACATGCTTAGATGCGTCCCTGCACAGCTACACACTTCATTTGGCTTCAGTGGGTCTCCGGTGACGACGATCCCAAGCATTCAAAGAAATCACGAGATTGGTTTAGAAAATCACAAGATTTAAAAAGACCAGGCAGCAAGGGGGCAGGGCATGGATTTCATTGACTCGGAATGGTGGCAAATTCAAAGCAGATAAAGGGAAATACTCTTCCACCCAGTGCAGCATTAGTCTCGTGGAATCACTGCTACCGACTGGCAGCCAGGCTGTGAGGGAGTCGAGTTTGAAAGAGGGACTGGCCTCCTCTATGGGGAAGGACAATACCTGGGGCTGTGATAGTTAATGGACGATAATTCTGGGAGGGAGGAAAAAATCCCACGTCAGGGCTTAAGCCGACCTCTGATTATTAGAGACCCTCCTGGGGCAGATTATCCCATGGCTGCAGCTGGACACTTACACCTTCCTCGGTAGCACCTGTCGCAGTCGGGATGTCGGGGTAGATGGGCCTTGGGACTTACCCAGGCTGGCAATGTCGGTGTGTTCCCCTGTGATTGGAGCGTGATAGGGATTTCTGCCACATTTCCAGCCCTTGGGAGACCAAGCTTCAAACATGGACTCCTAAATATCCCCAAATCTTTGACCCATTCAAATCATTGGCCCGATTGTGGGACAGGGATTGACCCATAGATGCCACAGTGACTGTTCTCCCATCTGTTATGTTCATAGCACACACACACACAGTTGGAAAGGCAGCATAAAATCATCTTGCCGGCCGGCTGCAGCACAACACAAGGTTATTTCTTAAGTCCAGAACCCTAACAGTCAAGAACCCAAAACAGAGAGAGACAAAGCAGGCTGCTCCCTGCGGCAGATGGGCATAATTCCCACCCACCCCTTTGCTCTAGGCTAGCTCTTTTGAAGAAAGACTTCTGGAAAAAACAGATCACACATTTCTGCACAGAGGCCCCTAGACCGCAAACAGGAGCAGGAAGGCCCCTTGCAGATGTAAAGTGAGAACTTGTGAGACTAACACAATTTTCAATACACCAAATTCTCAAGTGGCCGTTACCCTGCCAGAGCAGCCTAGTGCAGCCTGAGAATTGCTGAGAATCAGGCCTTTGATTGTTAAATTCAGTTGAGTCCCCGTCGCCTGGGTCCTGTCAGCCAGCTCAGTGTAGGGGGTCATACGGGTAATGTCTCCCTAGCAAGACTGGACAGAGCGTCCCCTCCTGTGTTGCAGATATTGACGAGTGTCTGGGGCCGAGCCGGGCAGACTGCGGACCCCACGCACACTGCACCAACACGCCTGGGAGCTACAGTTGCAGCTGCATCGATGGATACGAGTCCAGCTCTGGGAAAGCCACGTTCAGGGGCGCGAGTGAGAACACCTGCCTTGGTGAGCTGTGCCCTGAACCCCACCCGCTGAGACACCCCCACACACACCTCACACCTGCTCAGCCCAGACCTGGCGTTGCACCAGCTTTAGCAAAGGCACGAAGCCGTCACTGAGGCTGTGATGAGACCTGACCCTCATCTTTTCCCACAGAGCTGGGGGCTGGGCTCACCCCTCTCCCCGGCGTTTGGACGAGGAATAAACCCCTAAAGTTAGAAAGAGACCCACGCAGCAAAGTCCTTGTGCTGCAGAGAAGCACCATGGAGACAGGAGGGGACCCTCGCCAGCCCCAGCACACAGCGTCCGGGCTGCTAGTGCCCCCCTGAGCCTGGGAAGGGGCCTTATGTGCAGGCCATGGGAATAGCTCAGTGCATTCTGCCCCCCATGGACCCTGGGGGCAGGGAATATACACAGTGCAGGGCACCACAGCCATCCCCTGATCTTACCCTTATGGACTATGTGAGGCAGAGAATAGCTGCAGCACACGGCACCTGGGTGGAGGCATGGCCCATAAAGCCTCTCCACACCAGCTGCAGTGGCCCCTTTTTCAGGGCGGGGGATTCTCAAGTGGCCGTTACGCTGCCAGAGCATCCTAGTTCGGCCTGAGTGTTGCTGAGAATCAGGCCTTTGATTTTGTTAACCTCACAGGGGCGCAGTCGTCTGGGTCCCGTCACCCAGCTCAGTGCAGGGGTGATACGGGGAACGTCTCCCTGCCAGGCCTGGACAGAGCATCCCCTTCTTGTGTTGCAGATATTGACGAGTGTCTGGGGCCAAGCCGGGCTGACTGCGGACCCCACGCACACTGCACCAACATGCCTGGGAGTTACTATTGCAGCTGCATCGATGGATACGAGTCGAGCTCTGGGAAAGCCACGTTCAGGAGCGCGAGTGAGAACACCTGCCTTGGTGAGCTCTCTCCTGACCCCTACCCTCTGAGACTCCACATTCCCCCATGCACTTCACATGCTCATTCCAGGCCTGGTGCTTAACCGGGGCTTCTGCCAGCTTTGGCAAAGGCACGAGGCCGTCACAGAGGCTGTGATGAGCCATCACCCTCGCCTGCTCCCGCAGCGCTGGGGGACGGGTTCGCCCCTTTCTCCGGCGTTTGGACAGGGGATAAACCACACGGAGCAAACTCCTTCCACCCACTGCAGCATTAGCCCATGGAATCACTGCTACCGATTGGCAGCCAAGCTGTGAGTGAGTCGAGTTTGAAAGAGGGACTGGCCGCCTCTATGGGGAACAACAATACCTGGGGCTGTGATAGTTAATGGACAATAATTCTGGGAGTGAGGAAAACATCCCACGTCAGGGCTTAAACTGACCTCTGATTATTAGAGACCTTCCTGGGGCAGATTATCCCACAGCTGCCTTTGGGCTGGTGAAGCTCGCCCATGCTCCACAGTGAGCAATGCCGGTGTGTCCCCCTGTGATTGGAATGTGATAGGGATTTCTGCCACATTTCCACCTCTTGGGAGACCGAGCTTCAAACATGGACTCCAAAATCTGCCCAAAATCTTGGACCATTGAAGTGTCTGGCCTCATTGTGGGACAGGGATTGACCCATAGATGCCACAGTGACTGTTCTTTCATCTGTTATGTTCATAGCACACACACACACAGTGGGAAACAAAGCATAAAATCCTCTCGCTGGCTGGCTGCAGCACAACACAAGGTTATTTCTTAAGTCCAGAACCCTAACAGTCAAGAACCCAAAACAGAGAGAGACAAAGCAGGCTGCTCCCTGCAGCAGATGGGCATAACTCCCCATGGCCCCTTTGCTCTAGGCTAGGTCTTTTGCAAACAGACTGCTGCAAAAACCAGATCACATGCTTCTGTACAGAGGCCCCCAGCCTGAAAGCAAGACGAGGAAGGCCCCTTGCAGAGGTAAAGTGAGAGCTTGTGATACTAACACAATTTTCAATACACCAAATTCTCAAGTGGCCGTTACGCTGCCAGAGCAGCCTAGTGCGGCCTGAGTGTTGCTGAGAATCAGGCCTTTGATTCGTAAATTCAACAGTCTCCTGGTCACCTGGGTTCCATCAACCAGCTCAGTGCAGGGCCTGATACGGGGAACGTCTCCCTCCCAGCACTGGACAAAGCGTCCCCTCTTGTGTTGCAGATGTTAAGTGTCTGGGGCCGAGCCGGGCAGACTGCAGACCCCACGTACGCTGCATCAGCCTTGCTGGGAGTTACTATTGCAACTGCATCGATGGATACGAGTCCAGCTCTGGGGAAGCCACCTTCAGCAGAGGCAGTGACAACACCTGCCATGGTGAGCTGTGCCCTGGCCCCATGCTGTGCGCTGCTAAGACCCCCCCTCTCCCGCTGCACCTCTGCGCTCATTCCAGGCCTGGTGCTGCACCAGACGCTGCTGCCAGGTGTGGTAAAGGCGCCTAATCCAGGCACAGGGGCTGTGATCAGCCGTGACCCTCAACCACTCCCACAGCGCGTGGGGGCCAGGATCTCCCCTGTCCTGGGTGTTTGGATTGAGAATAAACCCCCCAGGTTTGCAGGGATGCACCAGGGAGAGGGAAGAGGACCCTTGCTGGTCCCAGCACACAGCATCTGCGCAGCCCTTTCTTCGCCCCTCCGCCCAAACCCGAGCTTGGGAAGGGGCCCCGGAATTGGGCTGAAGCGTTGTTGAATTCACCCCAGGTCTCCGAGTGTTTCAGCTCCCGCTGGGGCCAGGCAGCCGTGCTCACCCATGGCTCTAGAGGATGCGGCTGCTAGTTTGGGGAACACTCCCACTCCCCAAGCTCCCCTGGGCAGCGCTGTACGGGGCACGTGCTGTGAGTGGCATTGCCAGCCCAACCCCAGGCTTCCCTCAGACATGCTGGCTTCCAGCAGCATGGTGCGGGACACGGGTGTTGTCAGCTGTTGGCTGCGTGTGTGTCCTCTCTGTGCTGACCCGGCTCTGGCCAGTAGCCGGCCTGGCAGACCTCGATCGAACTGCCCAGACAGACACAGAATCGGTTCAGTGGGGAAGGCGTTCGGCCAGGTGTGTTGCCGACTAAACACGGTACTAACCCCATAGACGCTGCAGGGACATTAATACCTGTGTGCCCGTGACAATCGACCAGCTCAGCGAGCGGCGGGACTTTCCACTGCCCCCTACGGCAGACAAAGGGTTAAGGCGAGATTCCCCGACATCTATAGACTGAGACAAACAGTCTGGGGTAAACAACTCACGAAGCACCTTCCATGTGTCACGAGGTGTTTGTGACCTGCCCTGGTACCTTTCTCCCGACGCTTCACACAAAACATCCCTATTCACCATCTGGCTTTGTACTTTCCTCCTGATGTTCCAGACCAAGCATCTCTGCTCATCCCTTCTGTCAAACCATCCTATCGTGCCTGGCTGGGGCTGTTCCTTGCGCTGCCCTGCGGGAATGTGTTGACATAGTCAGTGTGTTTTAGCAATGCCAGCACCACCGGTGCCGAGTTCACGTACCGGACAGGGAACTTGCAGGCAATCCTCTGCCTCTTGACAGGGCCTAACATTTGCTCAGAGCGTAACTTTTGCTGACTTTAGTTCAGGGCCCAGGCCTTGTACCAGGCCACGTGCTCTCTCTACTCCAGCTCCATGTCGCTCTCCCAGGGCAGCGCAGACAGGAGTTTGCCCAGGGCACAGACAGAGGGGTCTCTCTGTGCTGGCAGTCCAGTGGATTCAGAGACCCCTTTGGGCTGGTGAAGCTGGCCCATCCTCCACCGTAAGTCCCCTGGCAGGGGATACCCAGGTGCTGGTGTCTTCTCCACCAGGGACGCTGGAGTCTGCCAGCTGCTAAATCTCTCTCTGCTGGTTCCTGTCAGTGCTCGCTGAGCCCCCCGATTCAGCAAAGCACATGCTTAGATGCATCTCTGCACAGCTACACATAATTTGGCTTCAGTGGGTCTCCGGTGATGACAATTCCAAGCATTCAAAGAAATCACGAGATTGGTTTAAAAAATCACAAGATTTAAAAAGACCAGAGAGCAAGGGGGCAGGGCATGGATTTCATTGACTCAGAAAGGTGGCAAATTCAAAGCAGATACAGGGAAATACTCTTCCACCCAGTGCGGCATTAGCCCGTGGAATCACTGCTACCAACTGGCAGCCAGGCTGTGAGTGTGTCTAGTTTTAAAGAGGGACTGGCCTCCTCTCAGGGGAACGACAATAACTGGGGCTGTGATAGTTAATGGACAATAATTCTGGGAAGGAGGAAAACATCCCACATCAGGGCTTAAGCTGACCTCTGATTATTAGAGACCTTCCTGGGGCAGATTATCCCACAGCTGTCTTTGGGCTGGTGAAGCTAGCCAATGCTTCACCGTAAGCAATGCTGGTGTGTCCCCCTGTGATTGGAATGTGATAGGGATTTCTGCCACATTTCCACCTCCTGGGAGACCGAGCTTCAAACATGGACTCCTAAATCTCCCCAAATCTTGGACCATTGAAGTCATTGGCCCCAGTGTGGGACCGGGATTGACCCATAGATGCCACAGTGACTGTTCCGCCATCTGTTATGTTCATAGCACACACGCACACAGTGGGAAACAAAGCATAAAGTCCTCTCGCTGGCTGGCTGGAGTACAACACAAGGTTATTTCTTAAGCCCAGAACCCTAACAGTCAAGAACCCAAAACAGAGAGAGACAAAGCAGGCTGCTCCCTGCGGCAGATGGGCATAACTCCGCCCGCTCCTTTGCTCTAGGCTAGCTCTTTTGCAGACAGACTGCTGGAAAAAACAGATCACACGTTTCTGAACAGAGGCCCCAGACTGCAAGCAGGAGCAGGAAGGCCCATTGCAGATGTAAAGTCAGAATTTGTGAGACTAACACAATTTTCAATACACCAAACTGTCAAGTGGCCGTTACGGTGCCAGAGCAGCCTAGTGTGGCCTGAGTGTTGCTGAGAATCAGGCCTTGGGTTGTTAAATACAACAGTGTCCTTTTTGCCTAGGTTCCGACACCCAGGTCAGTAGAAGGGGATGATAGGGGAACGTCTCCCTGCCAGGCCTGGACAGAGCATCCCCTTCTTGTGTTGCAGATATTGACGAGTGTCTGGGACCACGCCGGGCAGACTGCGGACCCCACGCAAACTGCACCAACATGCCTGGGAGTTACTATTGCAGCTGCATCAATGGCTACGAGTCCAGCTCTGGGAAAGCCACGTTCAGGCGTGCGAGTGAGAACACCTGCCTTGGTGAGCGCTCCTCTGACCCCCACCCTCTGAGACACCACCTTCCGCCACGCACTTCACGTGCTCATTCCAGGCCTGGTGCTGCACCGGGGCTTCTGCCAGCTTTGGCAAAGGCATGAGGCCGTCACAGAGGCTGTGATGAGCCATCACCCTCGCCTGCTCCCGCAGCGCTGGGGGCTGGGCTCACCCCTTTCTCCGGCGCTTGGACAGGGGATAAACCCCACAGAGCAAACTCCTTCCACCCGCTGCAGCATTAGCCCGTGGAATCACTGCTACCGATTGGCAGCCAGGCTGTGAGTGAGTCGAGTTTGAAAGAGGGACTGGCCACCTCTATGGGGAACAACAATCCCTGGGGTGTGATAGTTAATGGACAATAATTCTGGGAGTAAGGAAAACATCCCACGTCAGGACTTAAGCCGACCTCTGATTATTAGAGACCTTCCTGGGGCAGATTATCCCACAGCTGTCATTGGGCTGGTGAAGCTTGCCCATGCTCCACCGTGAGCAATGCCGGTGTGTCCCCCTGTGATTGGAATGTGATAGGGATTCCTGCCACATTTCCACCTCCTGGGAGACCGAGCTTCAAACATGGACTCCTAAATCTCCCCAAATCTTGGACCATTGAAGTGACTGGCCTCATTGTGGGACAGGGATTGACCCATAGATGCCACAGTGACTGTTCCGCCATCTGTTATGTTCATAGCACACACACACACAGTGGGAAACAAAGCATAAAATCCTCTCGCTGGCTGGCTGCAGCACAACACAAGGTTATTTCTTAAGTCCAGAACCCTAACAGTCAAGAACCCAAAACAGAGAGAGACAAAGCAGGCTGCTCCCTGCGGTAGATGGGCATAATCCCTCTCCCCCAACTATGCCTCCCGTCCTTTGCTCTAGGCTACCTCTTTTGCAGACAGACTGCTGAAAAAACCAGATCACACACTTCTGCACGGAGGCCCCCAGCCTGTAAACAGGACCAGGAAGGCCCCCAGCAGATGTAAAGTGTGTGCTTGTGAGGCTAACACAGTTTTCAATACACCAATTTCTCAAGTGGCCGTTACGCTGCCAGAGCAGCCTGGTGCGGCCTGAGTGTTGCTGAGAATCCGGACTTTGTTTGTTAAATTCGGTGGGACAGTCCTGAGGAAACCAGGGTTTTCTCAGGGGTTTCATTAGAAGCAGCCAGCGGGGGTGCATTGAAGGAGTATTGGGCCCCTTAGACTAGACTCTGGCCTTGGTTATACTTGTGTAAAATCCATAGCAGCCTTAATTACTCTAATAGTTTCTCCAGATTTATCCCAGTGTAAGAGCAGAATCAGGAGCCACCAGGAGGGGATCCAGGCCTGTGGCCACTCTGGCATTGCCTGCTCCCCCAGGGGTAGTATACGCTGGCTTGGTCCCACGGCGGGAGCTCTCTGGCAGCTCATGGCGCTGAGCGTCCAGCTTCTTGCCACCCCCCTGCACCCACCACCTCCACCTTCTGGTTAATTAATTCCATGCCCCTCGTCCAGCCCCGCAATCAGTTCTGCCCCCTGCAGCAGCCCCCACATCTGCCCATGACCCCCCAGCGCACCTCAGGTCCTCCTGCAGCGAAAAGGGTTCTTCACCCCGTCTCCTGGGAGGGGGGGCTGCCCCAGGGTCTCTTTATCTCCCCCTTCCAGTCCTGCTGTTGAAGGGATGAAGGGAGGAGGAGCAGAGAGCAGCTGGCCCCGTTTTTCACAGGAGGAGAGGGAGGAGAAGAGAGCAGAGATGCTGTGAGTTGCTGGGCTCTCACTGTCTCCTCCCCTGTCCAAAAACTCTCTGCTCCTACGGAATGACAAGGGACCCCAGCCCCACCTGGCTTCGGGTCCCAGAGGGGCCCTGAGTGAGCCTCAGTGGTTCCCCTCTAGTGTTTGGTCCATCAAGAAGATAACTTTCTACTGCTGCCTGGCAATGGAATTGCTCCTTTAACGTACACCTCACTGTGGTGAGGGATTCAAAACAGCTGCTCAGTGGGGCCTCTCTGATTTCCCCTCCCAGATATTAATGAATGTGCCAGATCCTCTGCCATCTGCGGCCCGGGAGCCCTATGCAGCAACACCGGCGGGAGTTTCCAGTGTACGTGCCCAGCTGGCCTAATCCCTTCCACCGGAGTCGGGAGCTGGGTATTGAACCAAACCACGTGTGAAGGTGAGTTCTCCCCCAGCGGGCAGAGGCGTCTGTACCCAGCAGGTCTCTCTGCAGAGTCCATGGAAACCAGGAAGTCTAGGAGGCAGGCAGGGGGCAAGGATACCTAGTTTCTCTCCCCACCCTCACACTCAGGGGCTCCCTCTAGTGCTAATGCACAGACTTGGGGCTACCAATGCCCCTGTGTTTGTAGAAGGAAAGCCTGCAAATTCATCCAGCCACCTTACCACATGCTCAGACCAGCTGGAGGGGGGCAGGTGCCCAGAGTCATGTGCGGGAAGCAGGGTACAGGAGCAGGAGGGCGGGGCAAAGCGCAGTGTAAATGGAGGGGACAGAGCCATGGAGTGAGATGGGGAGGAAGGGAGGGAGTTTTATTAGAGCAGCCGCTTGTTAAACTGTTGGCAGCGCAGCATGTAGACAGAGAGCAGCCAGCGGGGCCGGAGGACAAAGGGATTTTCCCTCAAGCAGGAGCCAGTTGATATGAAAATCTGTGGTGAAAGCGCTAATATCTGCTCCTCTCTTCCCGCTGCTCCAAGACCCCTGCTGTAACAGCAGCGCTGAGTTGGAGAGAATCAAAGAGATGCGCAGGAACTGCCCTCTGCAGGTACCTTTGAACCCATCCTTCATTTGGTGGGATTTTGCCCTGTGTTTTATGCCACCAATATGGAAATTCCCAGACAAAAACCTTTGTTATTGTTTTTTCGGTAGCGCCTACAAACCCCAGCCAAGATTAAGGCACAGCTGGGTTTGTTCCTTTCATAGCTGGACCCGATCCTCCTCCTCCTCTTCCTTTTCCTGCTAGGCTGGTCCCATCTACGTGCGATCAGCTGTTCAAGTCCTTCTCCCGTCTAGTCTGTCTTGGAGCAGTTCCTCGCAAACTCTGCAGCTCATCAAATCCTTTTGTATGACATCCCCCCAGCGAGTTGTGGGTTCCCCAAACCTTCTCTTACCTTCCGCTTCTAAGTTCAGCACTTTGTTCCCTGTTTATTCTTCTGACCTTCTTTTCACACACCCGCACCTGTTCCGTTTCTCCGCATGAATCTCACTGCGGTAACAACCCATCGGGCGTGTCCTGGGCTGCGCAAGTCTGATACAGTCTTCAGGGATCTAAGGCCCGATCCTGAAAAGCTTCAGTCACACAATTAAGGGTGTCAGGATCAGGCCCCTGCATGTTTGCCCTGCAGTGCCTGCAGAACTCACCCTCTGCCCTGGTCTCTGCAGGGAGAGCTGAGCAGCAACAGCAGCAGTTTTTGCTCTTTCCTGAATTCGACCTTAGAGATTTTGACATCGACGTGTGGAGCCAGGAGTGCGGCATTATCTCTAGAGGTGAGAGGCTTCACCCCCTGAATGTGCCCTGCTGGCTAGGGCCCCCCATGTGCCCCGCAGCCCGGAGCCCTGCCTGCTGCTAAGCCGGTTTAGGAGTCTCACTGCGGGTGACAGATACTCTTCAGAAAATATCTGTGCCCTCCACTGGTGGGTGGATGGGTGGGTGTGTGCGTACGTGTCCTCTAGTGGTGTGGGTGGGTGTGGGCACATGCAGATGCCCTCTGGTGGTGACGCTTGTGTGTGTCCACACACCCTCTAGTGAGCTGTGTGCACGTGTCTTTGTCCACCTTTTAGTGTTCAGAACTGTTGTATTGTGCATCAGAAGCCCCATACTGCTAACAGTTAATGGGGATTCTCCTTCAGCTCATCAGCCAGGGACCAGGGTCTTTCAGGATGCAGGATCTGGGTTCTCTCTCTCTCCCAGCTCTGCCATACCTTTCTGACCTCGGTAGCCGGGGGCTTGTGACAATGTTATGCCCTGGGAGGGAGGGATGGGGAAGCGGGGGACGAAGAAGGCATGACAAAGGGTTCCAGCCCCTCCTACCTTTGTAAAGGGTTCCCCTCTGAGAGCACTGCAGCCCCCTGAGCTGGGAGAGGCTGTGACACCCCATGTCCCTAAGACACGTCGCTGTCCCCTGTGAACACATGGAACGTGGTGCCTGCGCCCCCGGACTCCTCGCTTCCAGGGTGTTTCCTCTCCCCAGAAAGAGATTCGTACTTTCAGCGCCCTCATGAACAACACCTCCGTCTGGGACAGCATGAGCGAGGGGGAGGTGGCGTCGGCCGTGGACGTCCTGCTGCAAAGCATGGAGACGGCCGTGCTGGCCACTGCGCGCAGGTCTCCGGAGAGGATGACACAGAACGTGACAACAGAGTCTATGGGTGAGGGGGGGCGGGTGGCTCTCAGCGCTGCCTGCTGGCTGCCGGGAGATCCGGGGTTCTACACTGGGCCCCAAATCCACTGGAAGTTGGAGCCGAAATATCTGTGTGGCTGTGAGCCTGTGGTGAACACAGACACGGACCTGCCCTGACCCGGCCCAGGAAATAGAGCCCAGCCCTGCCAGTGCCCCAGGAGCAACAGAGAAGGGAGACACAGACAGAATGTGGGAAGGGGGCACGGAGGGGTGGCCAATGGGACTCAGAGGGGGGAGCTCCAAACTTCCCCCTCCCCCAGTGGGGAAGAGCCCTGAAGCCCTGCCGCACCAAGTGGCGTGGGAGTAGGCGTGGAGCTGGCCCAGCCGGGACGGATTCCCAGGAAAGTGGTTTCACAGCGAGGGGCTCTGTCGTTTCCCCTCCCCCCTGCAGCTGTCCAGACGCGGCTCGTCACAGGGGCCTGCAGCCAGGACAGCGAGGTCTTCAGGCTGAGCGCTCACGGGGAGACGATGGACGTCCACTGCGATACAGTCACTGGGGCAGCCACACAAGGTACCATCCTGGGGATGGAGACACCCAGGGCCCAAACCACAGCACAGAGCCATTCCCAGGCACCGACCCCCAAACCGGGTTCCCCCATTCCTCCCTCCCCAGGGATCTGCAGGCTGGGACCCTCACCTCTGTCTCTAGCACCAGAGTGCTCCTTCTCAGGCTGTGGGGCTGTGAGCTGTGCAGACCCTTTGTTCCCAGCTGCCCTACAGCTTGAGCTCCAAGCGGTGAGGGGCTGCGGGGTCCGAGGGGAGGCAGCTGATGCAAGGGTCTCTGGTAGGACACGAGCCCAGAGAACAGAAAAAACAGGGACCCCTGAATGGGATGAGAGGGGACCAGGGTAACATGTACCCTCAGCTGCCACATTCAGGCTGGTGGCCCCTAATCCACCAGCACCAGGGGAAGCTCATCCGTGGCCAGCCCCTCTGCCTGCTCTCGCTGAGAAAAATGATATCATCATCTCTGCTTCCGGCAGCCAAAAGCTTCCAGCCAGACGTGTTCCTGGGGGCTCTGAGAGAGGAGGTGGCATGGTCCAGTGGCAAAATCTTATGAGTTGTGGCCAGGACTCCTGGGTTCCTTTCCCAGCTCTGCCATGGGCTCGCTGGGATCCCTGGTTGCTGGGCACCTGGCTGGCTCATTCTTTGCCATAGCGTCTCCGTCTCCTCTCCCAGCAGGTCTGATGGCTGCTGTTGCTTTTATTTCTTACTCCACACTGGGCTCCGTCATCAACAGGACACTTCTCAGCCAGGGAAATCCACCAGCTTGTGGGAAGCTGGGGAATAGTCACCTCAACTCCAGGGTGGTGAGTGGGGCCGTCGGAGGCAGGAGACACATTCACCTCTCCAGACCTGCAAACTTCACCCTGCGCCACAGCCAGGTCTGTTACTGCGTGTATAGACGCGTGCTAACCGAAACAACGCTCTGTGCTCCCGTAGGGATGAGGATGATTCTGTTGTGTTTCCAGGACATACAAGCGAAGGAAGAGTCTCTCTGCGTCTACTGGAAATTTGTGGGCGGGGAAGGCACCTGGTCTCGGGACGGCTGCACCGTTCTGCACGCGAACAGCACTCACACCACCTGCAGCTGCGACCATCTCTCCAGCTTCGCCCTCCTTATGGCTCCCACCACAGTGACGGTATCTCGGTGTTAGACTCGGATCGCAGGGCGGGACTCTCAGCGCCAGCCGCACTCTGCCATTGCTTGGGCAAAACTGTCACAGAATCCATTGGCTGGTATCCTTTGCCTCAGTTTTTCCCCTTGCACGGTGAAAGTCCAACAAATGCTCCTTGAAACTGCCTTTGCCCTCTCCCTCCACTGCACCCCACTCACAGCTGCTGTCCTTGGTGAGCGAAGGCCCAGAGTTCAGAGGTGCATTCACATGGGTTCCCCTCCCGCCAGAGGGGTGGGGAAGATGGCATTAGAAATGCCTCAGCTACTGCTGCCGCCATCTGTGCAACTTAGGTCTGGTCTACATGACAGACCTATATCGGTATGACTACGTCGTTTGGCATGTGAAAAATCTACTTCCCTAAGTGACGTAGTTATACTGACCTATCACCCCATGTAGACAATGCCGTGTCAGCAGGAAAGCTTCTCCTGTCGACGCAGCTACCAGCTCTCGGGAAGGTGGATTGATTAAGCCAATAGGAGAAGCTCTCTCCCGTCAGTTTAGAGCATCTTCATTAAAGCACTACAGCGCCGATGCAGCATTTTAAGTGTACACGTACCCTGAGGTTCAGCAGCTAGACCTGGTTATCAGCGATTTCAGCTCTAATGATCACTTAACAAAACAAAGATTCTCATTTGAGTCAAATCAGCGGTGTCTTGAAACAGGGCAGAAGGAGAGAGTGAAACGGCAGCTAGGCTTCTTTTGGCAGAGCCCACATCACAGGGTACAAAAACCTGTCTTCACGCAATCAGGATCACAACATGCCACTACCCCTGCACTCAGTACTCAAATGATTAGTCACCCAGCACTAGCCAAAACTGATCACTTTGGCAAAGCAATTCCCACTACTGAATTCCTAGGCAGAGCAGGTGGTTTTTGCAAAAACAGCCTGTTCCTGAAGTCTTTCCCCCCTCCAGGGTGACACACTGCACCCCAAAGCAGTACCCTGTGAACCCCATATTCATACTTTCAGTGTGGCTGTAATAGTTCATACTAAGCAGGCCAGATAAATATCTGATGAAAGGTCAGAATATCTTAAACCCATTGTGCTGTCCAAATATGTGTAGCGTCAGTATGTATCAAGTTATGAGATTTTGCTGCATAGTTGTTAGAGAAATATGCTGTATGTTTAAGAGTCTCTTCTACCAGGGCAGGAGCCCCCACCCAGCAGAGTGTGAAGTGACTATACTCCAGCAGGGAATCTGCAATGGGATAAAAGGGATTTACAATACAGTGACAGCAGCACAAGACTGTACAATGGAGATTGCTCAACTCTATGACTCAGTCGCATGAGATGACACCACGGGGGTGGGATAGAGCAATCTTGTGAGTCAGCAGAGCACACCTGGATATGCTTGTACTCATGTCTACTAGGTGCTTGGTCAAAAGATATGAAATAAGGGATAAGGGCTGCATGCCTTGGCCTTTCTCCTCCACACCTATGCTGGAAGCAATGAGAGCACTGAGAGACAAAGACTTCGGCAGGAGACTGGTCTCTAGTTTCAGGGAGAAGCTCGTGCCTTGAGAACTACAACATCCAGTGAGGTGAGAAAGATTGCTTTATCTAGTGTCCACCTGGTGTTATCAAGATTAAGATTTAGATTGTGTGTTTATCTTTATTTTCTTTGGTACCAATCTTTTTGCCTATCACTTATGCTGACTGAAAATCCAGCTTTCTGCAGTTAATAAATCTGTTTTATATTTTAACCAGCACAGTATGTTTGTTTGGAAAATTTCACCTAAGTTAACAAAAGCTTGTTTCTGTCCTCTTCACACTGAGTGAGGGGTGGACTAGGTTATAAACGTATACTGGTCAGGCTTCCAACCAGGGCAGGATGGTGCAACTTTGGGTGCAAGGCACAGAGCTGTGCTGAACTGGCAGGTGCCTTTCTCTGTGAGATTTGCAAGTGTCTCGGGGAGGAGTCACACAATCTAGCTGGGTGTGGGGGCATCATGTGCTGCTGGGCTGAGTGATCACAGCACCCGGAGGGGTTTGCTGCTGGTCACTAGCAAAGCTTTGTAATGGACAGCCCAGGCTGGAGAGTTTAGGGGGCACAGCAGGTCCTAGGTTGTACCCTGGGGGAACCCGTCACACCCAGCTCATCACTAGATGCCTGGGACGGGGGAAGAGGAAGTTCATTCTGACCCCACTTACACAAGAATGAAGAACATGGAGGAAAAGTGGAGGCTTGTTTGTCTGAAACAGCTCCCTGCTCCGCTCAGCCCCAGACACAGCCACCTCTGCATGGGAGAGGAAGCTGCTGGTTTATTACACACTGCTGATTTCTGCTTCTGGTCAGGAATCCAGAGGGGAATCTTCCCTAGGTCATTACAAGGCCTGGTGGTTGAGGAGATATCAACAAGACCCTTTCACCTCCAGAACAGCAGCTGACCCCTCGATTAGGAGGTAGATAGGGGGCAGGTCCCAGAGGCTGATCCTAACAATCCCTACCGCTTCTGTAGTGCCTTTCCTCAGAAGATCTCAATGCCTTTACAAAGGAGGCCGTTATCAATATTTGCCCTCATAATGTCCTGCCCCGTCCCTCCTCTTTCATATCTCTGATCACCCTCAGTGCTTTCTGTTGCTTCTCTTCCTCCTTCACCAAGTTCTCATGTTGTAACAATCCCCACCATAGGGCAGCGACTGGGTGTGAATTTAGAACCTGCAGAACCAAAGTCCAGATCTTCACCGCAGTTAGATGGCAGCAGTAGTAGGCTTTTATCCTCCATGAGGGCCAGCTATGAAAAGCGCACAAGCTAAGCATGTTCCACCATGGAAGGTTGGCTGCTAATCAAAATCTGGGCAGGGTAATTGTTGAAGAGGCCTGGTGGTCGGTATCCACTAGGTACTGCCAGCATTTCAGAGCACTACGTTCCCCCATCAACCCCTCTACTCTGCAAACCTCAGAGCACCAGGCCATTGCCCTCTCCTTCCTTCTGACTCAGCCCTTCCCTGATGCCCAAGCAAGTGGAGTTCATTACTGTCAAGGCAATAACACTCTCAAGTGACAATCCTGGGCTTTTCGGTTTGTCTTGACTCCTCACACCCATGGGGATTCCTGTGGCTTTGGAGCTGTTCACCTGTGTGTCATATGCCCTATAATGCTAACAGAGATTCTCTGTCAGCTCAGGCCCCAGGGCTTTTAGAGTGGGTGGCTCTGGGGTTCATCATTGTGGCTGCGATGTTCTGAGCTGGCTTTGTGTGAAGCATTGAGCAGGCCTGGGGAGATCTGGATTTGTTACAATAAAAGGAAGGAAGGGAGGGGAAAAAATATGCCAGCTCCCAAGATCATCCCAGGGCCATTCTTCCTTAGCAGCAGGGCAGGAGCCCGGGTAGGAGGGTGAAAAGTGACGCTGGGTAGAGAAGAAAATTAGCAAGAACGTCAGCCCACACACCTTCTGGGGAAATTGAGAATGCAAACCCAGAGAGATCTGCAGGGTGGATGGTGAAGATGAGCAATTTTCCAGAGGTCTGTCTACTTCCCACAGCCCCCATGACCCTCCTCTGCGGTTTCCAGCCCGGGGGAGGTCAGGCTGTTTGAATTTTACTTACACTCTTCAACTGCAACAAGTTCAGAAAAAACAAAAAAATGTAGCTGTGTCCAATTGATGTTGCCTGTTCTCAAGGTGCAATCAACCAGCAAAGCGTATCATGTCGTTCTCTGGTGGCTGAGCCGCTCAGCTATAACAGCCTACTGCTGCTGCCAGGTGGTGGAGCTGCTCCTCAGCCTCAAGAGGTGGCGGTTTAGGACTCGAATCCTGATGCAAATTATCATCAACCCAGCTGCCACATTGCTGAGCCTCAGAATCTTACAATGGAAGAGCGACCCTGGGGAGCTGGAAGGTTTGGAGGTACGTGGACAACAGCCAGGAAAGAAGCCCTCACCTTTTGACTCCGAGAGCTTCCTTCAGCTTTCGGGGGGCCCAGCTGCAGGCAAAGGGGTGCGTTCCCCCTGTCGGGGCTGACCCAGGGGAGACCTGAAACTCTGTGGCCGAGGGTTGGCCAGGAATTTTTCAGTTCCTGTTTATATCACTGAGCTCAGTGGGTCACAGTCCAGAGTTAGGGAAAGAAAATTAAAACCAAAAACATGTACACTCTTCCTAGAAGGCTGCAGCGTAATCCAGAAATCCACCAACCTATTACAGAGAGTCGGCTGCTCCCTAAAGCAGACGGACACAACTCACAGAGCCCCCCACCCTTCACACAGCACAAAGAAAACCCCTCTCAGATGTAAAATGACAGCTTGTAATCTTCACACCATTTTCAATATGCCACATTCTGCGTCTCGTCAATGCCTTAATTAACTAACACAATTTATAAAAAGAGTCACAAGCTCAGCCTTATGGGAGGCTGTGATTTTGCTGCGGCCAGCGGTGCTGGTCCAGGAGAGATACTGTTTGGATCACCCCCAGCAGGCGCACACTCACTCTCTCGTTCCTGGCTACCAATTTCTGGTACCTACATTTGCCAACAAAACCCGTCACCGCTTTTGCTAGCTTCAGGGGCCTGTAACCACCCCGAACTTTTAGCTGGTAATAGCTGTTCAATGAGCCCCATTTTTTACTGCTCTTTTCACCTCTACTAAATATGGCACCGGTCCCAATATCTGCTTTACCGCCTCTTTCCCTCACTTCCTCTCTCCCCTGTGATGTCTGTCCTAAACAGAAATAATTGGGCAGTTCACACTCTGGGGTTTTCACAGTTTCTGTGTCTTTCCTCAGGCACTCTTGTTATGTCAGGCTTCCTATGCGTAAGTGGGGAAATGGGCCGCTATTGTGGGGAACTTTCCTGGCTCATGCAGTACCCCGGTGGAGCTGGCTAGCGACAGGATCTGAGTCCTTGCCCCCACTCCCTTAACCCAGAGGCCGGCCTGACCTCAAGGGCTCCCCTCCCACTCTCCTGTGTGGGGGGGTCCCTGTAACCCCGACAAGGCTGGGCCAAGGATTCCTGGGGCTCAACCCCCAATCCTGCCGTGGTCCCTTAGGGCAGGGGCTAGGATGTCCCCACTGCAGGGCACTGGGCGCTTTCCTGACCCACTGATCACTGCACACAGTGCAAATAATACAATGTATTAAACAAACAGCAATCAAACAGCAAATAAAGACATAAGAAAAGCAGAGGAAGATTAAAGGAAAGGAACCAGCACAGCCCCCTGGCCCGGGGGCCCCACACACAGTGTCTCTGGGGTGTGAGGGATGCTCACAGTCTGTGTCACACGTTGCAGGCCTCTTCCCAGGCCTGGCTGAGGTTCAGGGATGCAGAAAGTCAGACACGGGCTCTGGCAGGGGCCACACGCCCCCCGGCTCTAGGGGGCAGGGCCCTTCTCCGCAGCATTGGCCCCCTCTGTCGGGGTCACGATCACCCTCCCAGTCTGGCCTGCGAGGCCTCTGGGCTGGGGGCATCTCCCTGCGCCAGGCCCTGCCGAGGGCCCCCCTGTTAGTCAAAATGTTCCCTGATTCGTTTGACCTGATCACCAGCTCTGTTGCCGGGTGAATGGACTGAGACTGACACCCAGTGAGGTGCAACCAAACAACTATTATTTTGGGACGTGACAGAAACACAATTCCCCCTTACCACAGATATAACAAACACTGGTGTCGAGGCAGGGTGGGGGAGTGAACCCCAGGCCCAATACCTTGGAACACACCCCTCTAGTCCCCTCAGTCTGCGACAGTCGTTACAGTTTCTTTTCTCTCCCTCCGAGGGAGTGCTGGTCACCATCTCTGCGCTGGAACCGGCTCTCGCCAGGTAAGTCTGCCTCATCTCCTTATCCTCCTAGCCCCGTCTGCTTCTTGTTCTCGGTCCGTGGCTGCACAGAACAACGTACCCAGCCACGCTCCCGCTCTGATGGGCAGCCCCGGGCCCTGGCACTCGCTGTCTTAAATAACTTCCCAGGGACTGAGCGTAGCCAATCCACTGCTGGGACTTTCCCGCTTTGTTTGGGCTTTGCACCTGGCACCGATTCTTAGGTTTTCGCTGTGACTGGGCAGACTTCGCCTGCTGGCAGCCTGCCAAGCGTCAGCATCCGGCCTGTCTGAGCCGAATTAAAATGGAATCTAAATCCACGATGGAGTTTCCCATTTACAGCTGAAAGAAGGGCACATAAACAGAACTATTATTTCCACCTCACACCCCTCACTCTGCCCAGCCGCTCACTCACCGCACCCGGCTCCGCACGGCTCCAGCCCCAGCCCAGCCCCAGCTCCTGCTCCACCTGCTGCTGTGGGTCAGCTCGGCTCAGCTCAGCTCCCTGGGCCTCTCCTCTGGCCTCCAGCCGCCGGCTGCTCTGTCCTTAGCTCGGCCCCGCTCCCGGCCCAGGCCCAGGCAGCTCCAGCTCACACTGAGGACGGGACTCCCGTCGCCCTCCTGGCTCCCTCATTGGCTGACCCGCCCTGTCAATCAGGCTGACCTGAGTTGGCCTCTCCTCACTGGCCCTGGGGCTGTGTCTGGTTCAGGGTCCTGCTTCCTCAGGAGATGCCGACCCAAAAGACCCGCTAAGTGTCAGTGAGGGGCTAATAAGCCCCTTACACACGGCACTGATTCGTGTGTGTGTGTCGCTCCTGCACACCCGCTTGTGAGCCGTCATGGCCCTGCAAGGACATTGAACTCAGCACCTCTTGGGTCTTTGCAAACAATTTCCAGGACCAAGGTCATTCAAAGCCCCCCTTCCTGGGGCCTGGGTTATTCATTCTTTCTCCACAGAATAAGTCACGTCGTTAGTCACGTGTGGTCACACCCATGTGTGGTGGGTTTATTTACACCAGTGCCACCGGGGAGCCTTGTCCCACTCACTTTACAAGGCTCCCGGGCCCTTAAAGCACCAGGGACAGGAGCCCTCCTCCGATCACTGTTCCCTTCCAGTGCCACTGCCTCGCTAGTTCTACCTCCTCCGATCTCCCTCTATGAGCTGCTGAAAGGGCCATGCCATGTGGTGGAGTGGGCTAACCGCTAGGCACTACTGCCTTTAAGGGGCCGACTACTCCCATCGCACTTCATCTTACAAGCAACTCTGCCGTAGCCTCCAGAGTGGGTGGAGTTCCCAGCTGTACACCGCGCTGTTCCTCGAGCGGCCATCCTCACTCGTTACATGTGGGCAAATTCCTCTTGCCCAGCCCTCAGGCCAGGACGTGCCCAGCTCCAAACCCATCCACCCAGTTGCAGACTTTTCCTTCCTCCGCCCCTGCCCCATGCACCCAGCAACCCGTCATTCAAGGCTCATCCCACCCTCTTCCCCGGATCGCTTGGCTAGAAAAAACTTCCAAGGCAGTAACCTTCTGCTAGGGCACATCCGAAGCTTGGGAAGGTAAAAGCCCAGACATAGGAGATCGCCTTGACCCACAACATCCTACTAAAGACTCCCTGGGCATGGTTACTGCATGGTGGTAGTGGCGGCCCACCTGAGGCAAAAGGGTGTGCAAAGCTGGTTGGAAATCCTTACTCAAAGGATAGGTACGGGGACTAACTGCCTAGGCAGCAGCACTGAAGAAAAGGGTCTGAGGATCCTGGCGTGTCACAAACTGAATGTGAGTCTGCAGTGTGATGTTATTGAAAAAAAGCATGTGTCATTGTGGGATGTATTAACAGGAGTGGTGTGGGTAAGAGAAGGGAGGTAACCGTTCTTCTCTTCTTAGCACTCAGAGGTTTAGAAAACCTGACGTGTGAGGAAAGGTTGAAAGAATTGGGTATGTTTAGTTCAGAAAAGAGAAGGCTCTGAGTAGGGGAGGGGACAGGACATGATAACAACCTTCAGATATGTAAAAGGTTGTTATAAGGAGGACTGTGATCACTTGGTTCCCATGTCCACCAAGGGCAGCACCAGAAGGAACTGGCTTAGTTAGCAGCAAGGGAGATTGATCTTAGATATTAGGAAAAGCTTTCTAAAGCTATGTCTACACTGCCAAGAGATGTTGACTTTCTTTAATTTGACTTTCAGAAGCTGATTTTTAGAAATTGCAGCAGCGTGTTTACACTACACTGTTTGCGCAGGTCTCCAGTGTTTACACTGACCAGCCTTAATTCGAATTGCAAAGTGGTGCAATGTGGGTAGCTATCCCACAGTGCAGCTAGCCACGGTGGCTGTTGGGATGAGTGTCATCATCCCATGATGAAACGCTGCTTCCCCCACCCTCCCACCCCTCAAAAAAACAGGAAAAATATTTTGTGCGTGGTCGCCATTGCTTCAGAGACATGGAGACAGCTCAACTCTGCACTATTATTGTGAGTGTGACAAATATATTGCGGCTTATCATCGAGTATTTTAGAAATAGAGGAAGAAGCCAAACCACAGAAACACCGATGCCACCGAGGCTGCCCTACTACAAGCCACTGAGCAGAACACTTCCCGATTGCTGCAGGCTGTAATGAGTCATCTGCAGTCCATGGAGTGCCAGTTCTGTTGTAGGGAAAGAAGCACAGACTGGAGGGACCGCATCATTCTGCGTGGGATGATGATCAGTGGCTGCAAAACTTTCATATGCGAAAGGCAACTTTCCTCGAACTGTGCTTGGAGCTGGCCCCATCCATGAAGCGCGGGAATACTCACTTGAGACAAGCTATGATGGTGGAGAAGAGAGTCGCCATCGCTCTGTGGAAGCTGGCAACCACCAATTGTTACCACTCGGTTGGGAATCAATTCGGAGTCGGTAAATCTACTGTGGGCACTGCCGTGAATCAAGTGTGCAGTGCCATAAATAGACTTCTGCTACAAAGGCTAGTGACTTTGGGAAATGTGCAGGACATAGTGAAGGGGTTTGCCACGATGGGGTTCCCAAACTGTTGGGTTCCATTGATGGGTTTCACATCCCTAACTTAGTGCCTGCCCACCTAGCAACCGAGTACATAAACTGCATGGGGTACTTTTCCATGGTCCTACAGGGGCTTGTGGATCACAGGGGTCGTTTCATTGACATCTATGTGGGGTGGTCTAGGAAGGTGCATGACGCTCGTGTATTTCATAACTCAGGGCTGTTCTCTAAGACGCAGGTAGGCACTTCCTTCCCTGACCAAAAAATTGACATCGGGGGTGTGGAAATGCCCATAGTGATCCTGGGGGATCCTGCTTACCCCTTGCTCCCTTGGCTAATGAAGCCGTACATCAGTCACCTTGACATTGACAAGGATTGTTTTAATAAGAGGTTAAGCAGTTGCAGAATGGTTGTAGAATGTGCCTTTGGGCATTTAAAGGGTAGATGGCGGAGTCTCCTCACTAGGCTGGACATGAGTGAGAAGTACCTCCCTTCTGTGATATCTGTGTGCTGTGTTCTTCATAATGTGTGTGAAGTGAAGGGTGAGAGGTTCCCCCAGGGTTGGGCTGTGGAGGCAGAAAGACTGGCTGCCAGTTATGAGCAGCCAGATGCCAGCACTACGCTGAGAGCTAACCATGGAGCTCTTTGCATTTGGGAAGCTTTGAAAACCAGGTTCTGCAATGAGATGGAGGACTGATTTCTGTTCCTGTATGTTGTTTGCCTTTGGTGAAACCCCCCCACCCGCAACGATATCTGTGCAAACCAAATCCCTCCTGAACAAGAGACGATTTAATAAAGAAACATGTTGAAATGATGCAAAACTTCATTTCTGAACATTCAAGTAATGGAGGAAGGGGGTAGAGTGTCCATTCACTGTCTCAAGGGGTAGGGTGGTAGCTTGCTGGCCAGCAGTCAGCGTGGCTGCCGCTGCTTTCTGCTTGCCTCCACTGGGGTGGAGGCGAGCACGTACGGCAGCCTGGCCATTCTCCTCTGAGACCTCTTGGGGGCAGGGGAGGGGGAGGGCGGCAAAGCCCTCGGTTGAGGAGCATTATGGAGGGGCTGCAGCTGGACTCTGTCCTGCCTCCGTCCCTCCTGAAGCTCCACAAGCCACCAGAGCATGTCTGCCTGGTCCTGCATGATTCACAGCTTTTCCTTCATGGTACTGCCATCATGCTCCATCATTTCGCTGCGACTCTTCATGTCCAGGTCCATTTTCTGGGACAAGGTCAGCCTCCACGCTCTTTGCTCTGTCTCTGCAGCAGCTGAGGTGTTCATGAGCTCGCCAAACATGTCATCTCTTGGGGTTCTTTTTCCTCCTTTTAATTGCGAGAGTCTTTCCGCAGCATTTCTTGAGGGTCGGTCCAATGCCGAGGTGTCTACAGAATGATAGAAAAATAACAAGGTAGCCACTGTTAGCATAGTGAAGAACATGATACAGCTGTAACAATGTAGCCAATAATCCCCTGATTGATACAGTGTAGATAATGATCCACAGATACAATGTAGCCAATAATCGCCATGCAGTGCACAGGGCAAACACAGAGCCTTATTCCATCCAGACGTCCCAGACAGGTCTGCTCGCTGTGCCATTGCAGAGAGGATCTCAGGACAGTATGGTGCAGGGGAGGTTCTGCTGGTCTTTTAAACCCTTACAGAGAGGAACTGCAGAGAGCCTGGCGGCAGGGGGGGGTGGGGGCGGAGTCTATGATTAAAACACAAATTTGCTGGATGCCGGGGGGTACCAACAATGTTCCGCCATGATGCAGGCTCCTTTGTTTGCAGTGAAGCATCCTACCGTGGCGGGAGGAACAAGGCAGCCCTCCCCTGAAAAGTTTTGCCAAGGATAACAGGTTATATACATGAAAGTTTCCCTGAGATACCAACTGATGATAAACGTAGCATTTCTCATCACATAAATCAACTGTTCCTTGGGTAACCCCACAGTACAGTCATCAAAATGCCTGAAATCCGCCTGAAATGTCCCCCCACCCAATGTAAAAGGACAGAAATGCTAAGAAGAAAAAACCTCACCAGATGTGCCTTCCTCGGGATCATTAGTACTGTCCTGTGTGCTGCTGGACTGCTCAGGGGTCAGGAATGTGTCCTGACTTTCTGGGAGGACTGACACCCTGCTCTCCTGCACCCTGCTTCCCTCAGCCTCCTCCTCGTCCACGGAGTCCTCATCATTGTCCATGGACTGTGGCCTAGTGGAGGTATCAATGCTGCAGGGTGGCATCGTGGTGGGATCACCACCGAGAATTGTGTCCACCTCATCATAGAAGTGGTATGTTTTGGGCGAGGAGCCAGAACGGCTGTTAGCTTCCCTGGCTTTTGGATACGACTGACGCAGCTCCTTGATCTTCATGCGGCACTGCTGAGCATCCCTCTTGTGTTCCTTCTCCAGCATGCCCTGGGATCATCGTCCCATAAATGTCCAAATTCCTTTTGCTGTCTCTGAGCTGAGCCAGAACAGACTGCTCGCCCCACAGCCCGATGAGATCTAAGACCTCTGGTCGACTCCATGCGGGATCACATTTTAGCTCTGCAGAAGCCATGCGGAGAACAGTGACAAAGCTCTCTCCACGCTGGCAGCAAGGAAATGAAAATTCAAATCTTCCCAGGGCTTGAGGGGAGGGGACTTTTCCTGGTAGCGTGACCACTGAGCAGCACAGCGCCACTGTCCAGTGCGGTCAAAACAGGGCATTGTGGGATACATTCCGGAGGTCAATAAGTTTGATTTAAGTGATGTGTCTACCCTGACACTAAATCGATTTAACAAATACGATTTAGGCACTACGCCACTTGCAGAGGTGGTCTTATTAAATTGATTTTCCAGGCACCTTAATTCGAATTAAGAGTGGTGCCAGTGTAGACACGGGTGTAAGTAGGTCGACGTAAGTGATTTTAAGTCGACCTAAGTCACCAGTGCAGACCAGGGCTATATCTAAGTATAGTTCAGCTCTGGAACAGGTGACCTAGGGAGGTAGTGGAATCCCTATCATTGGAGGTTTTGAAGAACAGGTTGGACAAACACCTGCCAGGGATGTTCTAGGTCAGTGTTTCTTAACCTGGGGTTTTAGAGGGGTCGCAAGTGCAGAGCTGGTATTGGGGGTGGCAAGAAAGGCAATTGCCTGGAGCCACAGGGGCGCCATGAAACTAAGTTACATTCCTCAGCCCCGTGGGGGTGGGACTCAGGCTTCAGGGGTACAGTAGTTTGGAAAGGTTAAGAACCACTGTTCTAGGTCCTACCTCAGCACATGGAGATGGACTAGTTGACCTCCTGAGCTCCCTTACTACTCTATGTTTCCGTGATTCTACAATTCTATGAAATGGTGCTAGGCCTTCTGCACTGTGCTCAGTTTCCCCCGTAGGATCTCAGTTACACAGCAAAGCAAACTATTCTGGGGCTGGGAGATGCGGTTAGTCAGAAGGAAGGAGAACAGGGCATGGTGAGAAGGCAGTTCTGTCCTGTGTGCAGTGCTGTTGATTGATATGATCTAAGGCATAAGGACGTAAGTTAACTTGCCTTCCGGTCTAATTTCTTCAAGATAAGGAGGCTGCAAAGCTCAGACTCCTCAGAGCTGAGCCACCATGGGAACCCGCGGTGACACGTATCCATTGGGTGAGTGGAACGAAGGCCATAGGCTGAACTCAAGGGTGGGGGTAGGAGAATCCAGAGGGGTCTATGGGAATGTCTGCACTGGAGCTGGAAAGTGAGTGTTCCAGCTTGAGAAGACATAGCTCTCATCTAGCTACGTGCTACAACGAGAAGTGTTGCCGTGGTTGGGGGAGGGACTAGCCCCCCTGTTTATGTACCTGTTCTCTTGGATGGGATCATAGTCCAGGCCACGAACCTCTCCTGTTACGTCCCTTACCACGGCCACGCTTCTATTTTTAGCGTGCGAGCTCAATCAGAGCGAGAGCGGGTGTGACTCCTCGAGCTGGAATTTACACTGAGGAGTGTGCTACGTGGTGACAGGTGGCAGTTGCACAAGGGGAATTTCCAGGTAACTGGTTAAGCCAGTTTTCCGTCGTGGCACAAAGCTGGAGTTCCTGCATATTGCTACAATAATCCTAGTTATTAATGAAAGAATTGACTTAATTGGATTTACACCAGAATCACAGTGGGGTAAACAAGCAAAATTTGGTCCACAGATGGGGCCAGAAGACAACTCTCTCTCTCTCTCTCTCTCTCTCTCTCTCTCTCTCTCTCTCTCATTCTGTTGCTTATTTCTGTGTATAACGTTTTAAAATCACATCTTTATTTTTTATTCCTTTCAAGTATTTCTCCTCCTCGTCCTATTCCCCTCTCCACCACCAGGGAGCACCCTAACGTCGACGGGTAAGTTCCCTGGCTGGCAGAATGTAATGCTGTATGTGACCCGTTCGTGCCCATCACATGAGAGCCCCACACAGAATGTGTGTCTGCCATGAAACTGACGCAGGCTTGGCAGCTCTCAGTGGGATTACTGAGACTGTAAATGGGGGTGGGGAGTAATTGGACCTGGGTCATTGGGAATAGCTGGATTGTTAGGTGGAGGTTAAATTTATTTCTGAAGTGTTGACCAATGTATGCTGGGCTAATAGAATATATCACATTATCAATAGGTATGATTCACATTACATATATTAATACTGATAGGATGTGCTTAACGCATGTAACATTGTATTGTATATACACTTCTAGCAGTTACATGGCCTACCCTGGCCTGTTGTTCTATAATCTTGTTCACCTCTGCTAAGGATCCCATAACACCTTGCATTAGCTTAAGTAGCCAGGAAAACTGCCAGGATCAGAACATAGGGGGTTCTACCAAGGAACAGGCAGGGAGTTACTCTCACTGGAATGTCCAAAAGATAAAAACAATATACATGGGACAAGCCGAGCAGCTGCCGTCGCACTCTTGCTCCGTGGAATGCATGTGTCCAGAACAAAGAGATAAGGGGCACAGTCTGATACAAGAGAAACAAGGTAGAAAGATGGTTGGTTAAGACTAACCTCAGAGGATGGCTACGGTACCTTTTTCCGTGTAAAGAGCTCGGGTATAAAAAGGACAGCTTTAGGGGTGTGACTTTGGACGCAAGCCTTCTTCGTACAGTGAATTCAACACTGCTGCACGAGATGGGTTCCTGGAAACTGGAGCTGTATTGAACCTTTTCTCCTTTAATATCCTGTCACTGACTTTTAGCAATGGACCTGACTGGTGCTGGTTATCTGGTCTCTTGAATGTATTGCACAACCAACCAAAGTGCGGTCGAGCAGCTGACTGTACGGTTTGCCAACAGAAGGGAAAACCCAGACTCTTCAGACCTGGGAAGTTTACGGGCCACATCCCAGCTAGAGTAAATCAGCAGAGCTCCACTGATGTTAAAGGAGTGATGCCAGCTTACACCCGCTGAGGATCTGGCCCCTCCGTGTGTGAGTTTTAGTCCCTCTACGTCCATTTGTCCATTCAGTCTCCCTCACCCCCTCTGCTTACGGGTTCTACCTTGACCCTAGACACACCGTCTTCTAACCAGGATTCCTGCTTCTGCCGTGCCGCACTGAGCCATCTCCTGATGGTGTCACTAGGCCTCGCCCCCTACTCAAGGCTTGGCAGTGCAGACAGCCATAGCTGGAACCCAGCAGGCTGGCCCAGAGGGTGGCACTGAGATGTGATGCCACAACTCTGCATGTGTGGGGAGCTCGGGGCTGGGACAGCAGGAGGCCGTGAATCGAGATTGAGGGGCACTGCTGTGGCGGTGGTTGTGGGGGAATCGCAGGGCTAGAGGAGCAGGGGTTCTGGGTCAGGACTGAGTAGAGCTGTGGAAATGAGGAAGCCCAGGATGGGAATGTGGGTGAAGATACAGCTGTCCTGGAGAGCAACACGCAGCCCCTGCCTGCGTTACACCTGACTGGAGCAGAGTAGGTGTGTGCAGGAGAGAGAGACGGTGCCCTGTGTAACCCTCACCTTCCCTTCCCAGCTCCAGTTCAGATCAGAGAAATGTTTATTTTTACTAGGAAAAAAATTGGGGGGAGGGAGATGAAATAATTTTTTAAAAGAGAAATTCCCGTTTTCTGGTTCAAAGCGACTTTTCACATTGAAACTGAGGCTAAGGAGAGTGACCGCAACCGCCGCGGAGAAGAGAAAATTGGGTGAAATTGAAAATGTTTCATGTGAACCGAGGCCAGGCCCTGGTGGCTCGTCCCGTTTGCACTACCCGGGGAGTCCAGGCCTCCTGTGCAGTGGGAGAAACTTGTTGCCAGGCGGTGGATGGCGGCAGAGCTGTTTGCCAGGCGCCCAGGGATCAGAATCAGCGAATGGGGCATGTGAAAGGAGTCGGTCCCGCTGTGTGTGTGTTTGGGGGAGCCGCTCTGCACTAGCTGACCCTGTCCAGCTGTTCTCACCCCTCCAGGTACCTCTGAGAGCTGCAGCAACCACCTGTCACACCTGCCAAACACCGAGTGTGTGAACAGCACCCACTCCACCTGCCAGGACGGATACCGGCCCAGTAGGAATCCAATCTTCAGTGATCCAACAGCCGTCTGTGACGGTAACAGGGCTCTTGCCTTATTTTTGGGGGGCTGGGCCAAAGCAGCCAACTCTAGGGCCTGTTGTGCGGGGCTCAGCCCATCTGGGGATCAGGGGGCACCAGCACTGGTCAGGGCTGCCCTCCCGGGGAATTGAACCAGGGGATTCCAGAGCGAAGAGCAGGAGCTGCTGCGGCTGGGGATAAAGAGCCAGGAGTGCTGGGCTCTGTGGATCGGGCACAGTTTGGGGCGGGAAGGCCTATCACATGGCCCAGTCTGAACCCCAGCCTGCCCTTAACCAGCCCTGGCGGCAGAGGCCCCACAGATCCCTACCTAAAGGAACAGAAAGGGGCAGCCAGCTACACCTTCTGCCTCCCCCCATATGCAGGGATCCATGGGGAGGGGAGGACAGAGGGGATTCAGCTTCTCTTTCCCCTCCCCCAACACACAGGGAGCCTGGAGTCCCAGGGGGACATCCCCCCACCCTCCCCTCACATGGGGGATCTGGGTGCAGGTGGAGCCGACTCCCCTGTTCCCGGGGTTGGGCGCTCAGGGACTGGGACAAACATTCCAGCAGCATAAATGGGGAACTGAGAATCGGGGCATTATTCACTCACCGCTCAGAGGCCCAGTCACCTGGGTCCCGCTGCCCAGCTCAGTGGACATCACGTCCCCTCCTGTGTTGCAGATATTAACGAGTGTCTGGGGCCGAGCCGGATGGACTGTGGAGCCAATGCACACTGCATGAACACGCCTGGGAGTTACTATTGCAGCTGCCTCAATGGCTACGAGTCCAGCTCTGGGAAAGCCACGTTCAGGAACGCGAGTGAGAACACCTGCCGTGGTGAGCTCTCCCCTGACCCCCACCCGCTGAGAACCTCCCTCACCCACTCCCCCACTTCACGTGCTCATTCCAGGCCTGATGCTGCACTGGAGCTTCTGCCAATTTTGGCAAAGGCACAGGACTGCCACAGAGGCTGTGATGAGCCATCACCCTCGCCTGCTCCTGCAGAGCTGGGGGTCAGGCTCACCCCTGTCCCCAGCGCTTACACAGGGGATAAACCCCACGGAGCAAACTCCTTCCACCCAGTGCAGCATTAGCTCTTGGAATCACTGCTACCGATTGGCAGCCAGGCTGTGAGTGAGTCGAGTTTGAAAGAGGGACTGGCCGCCTCTATGGGGAACGACAATACCTGGGGCTGTGATAGTTAATGGACAATAATTCTGGGAGGGAGGAAAACATCCCACGTCAGGGCTTAAGCCGACCTCTGATTATTAGAGACCTTCCTGGAGACAGATTATCCCACGGCTGCGGCGGGACACTTACACCTTCCTCTGTAGCACCTGTCGCAGTCTGGATACCGGGGTAAATGGTACTTGGGACGGACCCAGGTTGGCAATGCCGGTGTGTTCCCCTGTGATTGGAACGTGATAGGGATTTCTGCCACATTTCCACCCCTTGGGAGACCAAGCTTCAAACATGGACTCCTAAATCTCCCCAAATCTTGGCCCCATTGTGGGACCGGGGATTGACCCATAGATGCCACAGTGACTGTTCCACCATCTGTTATGTTCATAGCACACATGCACACACTGGGAAACGAAGCATAAAATCCTCTCGCTGGCCGGCTCTAGCACAACACAAGGTTATTTCTTAAGTCCAGAACCCTAACAGCCAAGAACCCAAAACAGAGAGAGACAAAGCAGGCTGCTCCCTGAGGCAGATGGGCATAACTCCTCCCGCCCCTTTGCCCTGGGTTGGTCTTTTGCAGACAGACTGCTTAAAAAAACAGATCACAGGCTTCTGCACAGAGGCCCCCAGCCTGCAAGTAGGAGCAGGAAGGCCCATTACAGATGTAAAGTGAGAACTTGTGAGACTAACACAATTTTCAATCCACCAAATTCTCAAGTGGCCGTTACGCTGCCAGAGCAGCCTGGTGTGGCCTGAGTGTTTCTGAGAATCAGGCCTTTGATTGTTAAATTCAGTTGAGTCGCCTAGGTCCCGTAACCCAGCTCAGTGCAGGGGGTGATACGGGGAACGTCTCCCTGCCAGGACTGGACAGAGCATCCCCTCCTGTGTTGCAGATATTGACGAGTGTCTGGAGCCGAGCCGGGCAGACTGCGGACCCCACGCACACTGCACCAACGTGGCTGGGTATCACTATTGCAGCTGCATCGATGGATACGAGTCCAGCTCTGGGAAAGCCACGTTCTGGGGCGCGAGTGAGAACACCTGCCAGGGTGAGCTGTCCCTGGTCCCCCACTGTGCCCTGCTGAGACCCCCCCGCACCTCTGTGCTCATTCCAGGCCTGGTGCTGCACCAGACGCTGCTGCCAGCTGCAGTAAAGGCGCCCAATCCAGGCACCGGGGCTGTGATCAGGAGGGAGGAGGGATCTCCCCTGCCCTGGGTGTTTGGATTGAGAATAAACCCCCAGGTTTGCAGGGATGCACCAGGGAGAGGGGAGAGGACCCTCGCTGGGCCCAGCACACAGCATCCGGGCAGCCAGTGCCCCACCCTCTCCTTCCCCGACGTGGGAAGGGGCCCCGGGCACGACTCAAGGAATTGGGCTAAAGCGTTGTTGAATTCACCCCAGGTCTCCGAGTGTTTCAGCTCCCGCTGGGGCCAGGCAGCCGTGCTCACCCATGGCCTCTAGAGGATGCGGCTGCTAGTTTGGGGGACACTCCCACTCCCCAAGCTCCCCTGGGCAGCGCTGTGCGGGGAACGTGCTGTGAGTGGCATTGCCAGCCCAGCCCCAGGCTTCCCTCAGACACCCTGGCTTCCAGCAGCATGGTGCAGGACACGGGTGTTGTCAGCTGTTGGCTGCGTGTCTGTCCTCTCTGTGCTGACCCGCCTCTGGCCAGTAGCCGGCCTGGCAGACCTCAATCGAACTGCCCAGACAGACACAGAGTCGGTTCAGTGGGGCAGGCGTTCGGCCAGGTGTGTTGCCGACTAAACACGGTACTAACCCCATAGACGCTGCAGGGACATTAATACCTGTGTGCCCGTGACAATGGACTAGCTCAGCGAGCGGCGGGACTTTCCACTGCCCCCTACGGCAGACAAAGGGTTAAGGCGAGATTCCCCGACATCTATAGACTAAGACAAACAATCTGGGGTAAACAACTCACGAAGCACCTTCCATGTGTCACGACATGTTTGTTACCTGCCCTGGTACCTTTCTCCCGACGCTTCACACAAAACATCCCTATTCACCGCCTGGCTTTGTACTTTCCTCCTGATGTTTCAGACCAAGCATCACTGCTCATCCCTTCTGTCAAACCATCCTATCGTGCCTGGCTGGGGCTGTTCCTTGCGCTGCCCTGCGGGAACGTGTTGACATAGTCAGTGTGTTTTAGCAATGCCAGCACCACCGGTGCCGAGTTCGCGTACCAGACAGGGAACTTGCAGGCAAGCCTCTGCCTCTGGACAGGGCCTGACATTTGCTCAGAGCGTAACTTTTGCTGACTTTAGTTCAGGGCCCAGGCCTTGTACCAGGCCACGTGCTCTATCTACTCCAGCTCCATGTCGCTCTCCCAGCGCAGTGCAGACAGGAGTTTGCCCAGGGCACAGACAGAGGGGTCTCTGTGCTGGCAGTCCAGTGGAATTGGAGAACCAGTTGGGCTGGTAAACCTGGCCCATGCTCCACTGTAAGTCCCCTGGCAGGGAATTCCCAGGTTTTAGTATCTTCTCCACCAGGGTACGCTGGAGTCTGCCAGCTGCTAAATCTCTCTCTGCTGGTCCCTGTCAGTGCTCGCTGAGCCCCCCGATTCAGCAAAGCACGTGCTTAGATGCATCCCTGCACAGCTACACACTTCATTTGACTTCAGTGAGTCTCCGGTGACGATGATTCCAAGCATTCAAAGAAATCACGAGATTGGTTTAGAAAATCACAAGATTTAAAAAGACCAGACAGCAAGGGGGCAGGGCATGGATTTCATTGACTCAGAAAGGTGGAAAATTCAAAGCAGATACAGGGAAATACTCTTCCACCCGGTGCAGCATTAGCCCATGGAATTGCTGCTACCGATTGGCAGCCAGGCTGTGAGTGAGTTCAGTTTTAAAGAGGGACTGGCCGTCTCTATGGGGAACAACAATCCCTGGGGCTGTGATAGTTAATGGACAATAATTCTGGGAGGGAGGAAAAACCTCCCACCTCTGGGCCTAAGCCGGCCTCTGATTATTAGAGACATTCCTGGGGGCAGATTATCCCACATCTGCGGCGGGACACTTACACCTTCCTCTGTAGCACCTGTCGCAGTCGGGATACCGGGGTAGATGGGCCTTGGGACTGACTCAGGCTGGCAATGCCGGTGTGTTCCCCTGTGATTGGAACGTGATAGGGATTTCTGCCACATTTCCACCCCTTGGGAGACCAAGTTTCAAACATGGACTCCTCAATTTCCCCAAATCTTGGCCACATTTGGCCCCAGTGTGCGACTGGGGATTGACCCATAGATGCCACAGTGACTGTTCTCCCATCTCTTACGTTCATAGCACACACGCACACAGTTGGAAATGAAGCATAAAATTCTCTCACTGGCCAGCTGCAGCACAACACAAGATTATTTCTTAACTCCGCCCGCTCCCCCCCCACCTTTGTTCTAGGTTAGCTCTTTTGCAAAGAGACTGCTGAAAAACCAGATCACACGTTTCTGAACAGAGGCCCCCAGACTGCAAGCAGGAGCAGGAAGGCTCCTTGCAGATGTAAAGTGAGAACTTGTGATACTAACACAATTTTCAATCCACCAAATTCTCAAGTGGCCGTTACGCTGCCAGAGCAGCCTAGTGTGACCTTTGATTGTTAAATTCAGTTGAGTCACTGTCGCCTGGGTCCCATCACCCAACTCAGTGCAGGGGTAATACGGGGAACGTCTCCCAGCCAGGACTGGACAGAACATTTCCTCCTGTGTTGCAGATATTGATGAGTGTCTGGGGCCGAGCCAGGCAGACTGCGGAAACTACACACACTGCACCAACATTCCTGGGAACTACAGTTGCAGCTGCATCGATGGCTACGAGTCCAGCTCTGGGAAAGCCACGTTCAGGAGCGCGAGTGAGAACACCTGCCGTGGTGAGCTCTCCTCTCACCCTCTGAGAATCCTCCTACCCTCACACACTTCACATGCTCATTCCAGGCCTGGTGCTGCACCTGGGCTTCAGCCCGCTTTGGCAAAGGCACGGGGCCACCACAGGCTGTGATGAGATGTGACCCACGCCTGCTCCTGCAGAGCTGGGGCCCAGGCTAACACCTGTCCCCGGTGCTTAGACGGGGGATAAACCCCACGGAGCAAACTCCTTCCACCCGCTGCAGCATTAGCCCGTGGAATCACTGCTACTGATTGGCAGCCAGGCTGTGAGTGAGTCGAGTTTGAAAGAGGGATTGGCCACCTCTATGGGGAACAACAATCTCTGGGGCTGTGATAGTTAATGGACAATAATTCTGGGAGGGAGGAAAACATCCCACGTCAGGGCTTCAGCCGACCTCTGATTATTAGAGACCTTCCTAGGGGCAGATTATCCCATGGCTGCAGCTGGACACTTACACCTTCCTCTGTAGCACCTGTCGCAGTCGGGATACCGGGGTAGATGGGCCTTGGGACTGACCCAGGCTGGCAATGCCGGTGTGTTCCCCTGTGATTGGAACGTGATAGGGATTTCTGCCACATTTCCACCCCTTGGCAGGCCAATCTTCAAACATGGACTCCTAAATCTCCCCAAATCTTGGCCATATTTGGCCCCATTGTGGGACTGGGGATTGACCCATGGATGCTACAGTGACTGTCCTCCCATCTGTTATGTTCATAGCACACACACACACTGTGGAAACAAAGCATAAAATCCTCTCACTGGCCGGCTGCAGCACAACACAAGGTTATTTGTTAAGTCCAGAACCCTAACATCCAAGAACCAAAACAGAGAGAGACAAAGCAGGCTGCTCCCTGCAGCAGATGGGTATAATCCCCCCTTTGTCTCCCGCCCCTTTTTTCTAGGCTAGCTCTTTTGCAAACAGACTGCTGAAAAAAACAGATCACACAATTCTGCATGGAGGCCCCCAGCCTGTAAACAGGACCAAGAAGGCCCCTGGCAGATGTAAAATGAGAGCTTGTGAGGCTAACACCATTTTCAATATTCCAAATTCTCAAATGGCCGTTACACTGCCAGAGCAGCCTGGTGCGGCCTGAGTGTTGCTGATAATCAGGCCTTTGATTGTTAAATTTGGTGAGACAGTCCTGTGGAAACCAGGGATTGCTCAGGGGTTTCATTAGAACCAGCCAGCGGGGGTGCATTGAAGGAGTATTGGGCCCGTTGGACTAGACTCTGGCCTTGGTTATACTGGTGTAAAATCCAGAGCAGCCTTAATTACTCTAATAGTTTCTCCAGTTTTATCCCAGTGTAAGACCAGAATCAGTACCCGACAGGAGGGGATCCAGGCTGGTGCCACTCCGGCATTGCCTGCTCTCCCAGGGGTAGGATACGCTGGCTTGGTCCCACGGCGGGAGCTCTCTGGCTGCTGATGGCGCTGAGCGTCCAGCTTCTTGCCACCCCCCTGCACCCACCACCTCCACCTTCTGGTTAATTAATTCCGTGCCACTCACACAGCCCCACAATCAGTTCTGCCCCCTGCAGCAGCCCCCACATCTGCCCATGACACCCCAGCGCACCTCAGGTCCTCCTACAGCAAGAAGGGTACTTCAGCCCTGTCTCCTGGAAGGAGGGGCTGCCCCAGGGTCTCTTTATCCCCCCCTTCCAGGCCTGCTGTTGAAGGGATGAAGGGAGGAGGAGCAGAGTGCCCCATTTTTCACAGGAGAGGCAGGAGAAGAGAGCAGAGATGCTGTGAGTTGCTGGGCTCTCTCTGTCCCCTCCCCTGTCCAAAAACTCTCCGCTCCTAAGGAATGACAAAGGGACCCCAGCCCCACCTGGCTTCGGGTCCCACTGGAGCCCTGAGTCAGACTCAAGGGACCCCCTTTGTTCTCCTCTAGTGTTTGGTCCATCAAGAAGATAACTTTCTACTGCTGCCTGGCAATGGAATTGCTCCTTTAACGTACACCTCACTGTGGTGCTGAAAGTCCCAGGTTCAAAACCCTGCTGATGACAACTCTGTGGTGAGGGATTCAAAACAGCTGCTCAGTGGGGCCTCTCTGATTTCCCCTCCCAGATATTGATGAATGTGCCAGATCCTCTGACATCTGTGGCCCGGGAGCCCTGTGCTTCAACACCGGCGGGAGTTTCCAGTGTAGGTGCCCAGCCGGCCTAATCCCTTCCACCGGAGTCGGGAGCTGGGTACTGAACCAAACCACATGTAAAGGTGAGTTCTCCCCCAGCGGGCAGAGGCGTCTGTACCCAGTAGGTCTCTTTGCAGAGTCCATGGAAACCAGCAAGTCTAGGAGGCAGGCAGGGGGCAGGGACAACTAGTTTCTCTCCCCACCCTCACACTCAGTGGCGCCCTCTAGTGCTAATGCACAGACCTGGGGCTGCCAATGCCCCTGTGTTTGTAGAAGGAAAGCCTGCAAATTCATCCAGCCACCTTACCACATGCTCAGACCAGCTGGAGGGGGGCAGGTGCCCAGAGTCATGTGCGGGAAGCAGGGGACGGGAGCAGGAGGGCGGGGCAAAGCGCAGTGTAAATGGAGGGGACAGAGCCATGGAGTGAGATGGGGAGGAAGGGAGGGAGTTTTATTAGAGCAGCCGCTTGTTAAACTGTTGGCAGCGCAGCATGTAGACAGAGAGCAGCCAGCGGGGCCGGAGGACAGGGGGATTTTCCCTCAAGCAGGAGCCAGTTGATATGAAAATCTGCGGTGAAAGCGCTAATATCTGCTCCTCTCTTCCTGCTGCTCCAAGACCCCTGCTATAACAGCAGCGCTGAGCTGGAGAGAATCAAAGAGAGGCGCAGGAACTGCTCTGTGCAGGTACCTTTGAACCCATCCTTCATTTGGTGGGATTTTGCCCTGTGTTTTGTGCCACCAATATGGAAATTCCCAGACAAAAACCTTTGTTATCGGTGTTTCGGTAGCGCCTACGAACCCCAGCCAAGATTAAGGCACTGCTGGGTTTGTTCCTTTCATAGCTGGACCCGATCCTCCTCCTCCTCTTCCTCCTCCTGCTAGGTTGGTCCCATCTACATGTGATCAGCTGTTCAAGTCTTTCTCCCTCCCCATCTAGTTTTGGGTTCCCCGACCCTTCTCTTACCTTCCGCTTCTAAGTTCAGCACTTTGTTCCCTGTTTATTCTTCTGACCTTCTTTTCACACACCCGCACCTGTTCCGTTTCTCCGCATGAATCTCACTGCGGTAACAACCCATCGGGCGTGTCCTGGGCTGCACAAGTCTGATACAGTCTTCAGGGATCTAGGGCCTGATCCTGAAAAGCTTCAGTCACACAATTAAGGGTGTCAGGATCAGGCCCCTGCATGTTTGCCCTGCAGTGCCTGCAGAACTCACCCTCTGCCCTGGTCTCTGCAGGGAGAGCTGAGCAGCAGCAGCAGCAGCAGTTTTTGCTCTTTCCTGAATTCGACCTTAGAGATTTTGACGTCAACGTGGGGAGCCAGGAGTGCGGCATTATCTCTAGAGGTGAGAGGCTCCACCCCCTGAATGTGCCCTGCTGCCTAGGGCCCCCCCTGTGTGTCCCGCAGCCCAGAGCAACTGCCTGCTGCTAAGCCGGTTTAGGAGTCTCACTGCGGGTGACAGATACTCTTCAGAAATATCTGTGCCCTCCACTGGTGGGTGGGTGTGTGTGTGTGTGCGTATGTGTCCTCTAGTGTGGTGGGCACATGCAGATGCCTTCTGGTGGTGAGGGTTGTGTGCGTCCACACTCCCTCTAGTGCTGTGTGTGTGCGCGCGCGTGCACGCACACATGCACATGCAGATGCCCCCTAGTGACGTTTATGGATGTGTGCATGAACACAACCCATAGTGGTGTGGATGTGTATCCGCATGAACATGACCCCTAGTGGAGTGGGTGGGTGTGGGCACACACGCCCTCTATTGGGGTGTGCGCACGTGTCTTTGTCCATCCTCTAGTATTGTGTATCAGAAGCCCCATACTGCTAACAGTTAATGGGGATTCTCCTTCAGCTCATCAGCCAGGGACCAGGGTCTTTCAGGATGCAGGATCTGGGCTCTCTCCCGGCTCTGCCATACCTTTCTGACCTCGGCAGCCATGGGCTTGTGATACTGTTATGCCCTGGGAGGGGGAGATGGGGGAGCAGGGGATGAAGAAGGAATGACAAAGGCTTCCCGCCCCACTTGGCTTTGTAAAGGGTTCCCATCTGAGAGCACTGCAGCCCCTGAGCTCGGAGAGGCTGTGACGCCCGATTTCCCTAAGACACGTCGCTGTCACCTGTGAACACATGGGACATGGTGCCTGAGCCCCCGGACTCCTCACTTCCAGGGTGTTTCCTTTCCTCTCCCCAGAAAGAGATTCGTACTTTCAGTGCCCTCATGAACAACACCTCTGTCTGGGACAGCATGAGTGAGGGGGAGGTGGCATCGGCCGTGGACGTCCTGCTGCAGAGCGTGGAGGTGGCCGCGCTGGCCATTGCGCGCAGGTCCCTGGGGAACATGACACAGAGCGTGACAACAGAGTCTATGGGTGAGGGGGGACGGGTGGCTCTCAGCGCTGCCTGCTGGCTGCCGGGAGATCCGGGGTTCTACACTGGGCCCCAAATCCACTGGAAGTTGGAGCCGAAATATCTGTGTGGCTGTGAGCCTGTGGTGAACACAGACACGGACCTGCCCTGACCCGGACCAAGAAATAGAGCCCAGCCCTGCTAGTGCCCCTGGGAGCAACAGCAACTGCTTGAGAAGGGTTTAAATGCAACACTTGGCAATCCAACATAGGGGCTTTACGCCGTCCCACCCCGGGGGGGTACTCCCCTTGCTGGGCAGAGCATCCCCAGGGAGACACAGACAGAATGTGGGAAGGGGGCACAGAGTGGTGGCCAATGGGACTCAGAGGGGGGAGCTCCAAACTTCCCCCTCCCCCAGTGGAGAAGACCCTTGAAGCCCCGCGGCACCAAGTGTTTTGGGAGTGGGCGTGGAGCTGGCCCAGCCGGGACGGATTCCCAGGAAAGTGGTTTCACAGCGAGGGGCTCTGTCGTTTCCCCCTCCCCCCTGCAGCTGTCCAGACGCGGCTCATCACAGGGGACTGCAGCCAGGACAGCGAGATCTTCAGGCTGAGCGCTCATGGGGAGACGATGGACATCCACTGCGATACAGTCACTGGGGCAGCCACACAAGGTACCATCCTGGGGATGGAGACACCCAGAGCCCAAACCACAGCACAGAGCCATTCCCAGGCACCGACCCCCAGACCAGGTTTCCCCATTCCTCTCTCCCCAGGGATCTGCAGGCTGGGACCCTCACCTCTGTCTCTAGCACCAGAGTGCTCCTTCTCAGGCTGTGGGGCTGTGAGCTGTGCAGACCCCTTCGTTCCCAGCTGCCCTACAGCTTGAGCTCCAAGCAGTGAGGGGCTGCGGGGTCCGAGGGGAGGCAGCTGATGCAAGGGTCTCTGGTAGGAAATGGGCCCAGAGAACGGAAAGAGCAGGGACCCCCGAATGGGATGAAAGGGGACCAGGGTAACATGTACCCTCAGCTGCCACATTCAGGCTGGTGGCCCCTAATCCTCCAGCACCAGGGGAAGCTCGTCCCTGGCCAGCCCCTCTGCCTGCTCTCGCTGAGAAAAATGATATCATCATCTCTGCTTCCTGCAGCCAAAAGCTTCCAGCCAGACGTGTTCCTGGGGGCTCCGAGAGAGGAGGTGGCATGGTCCAGTGGTGAAATCTTATGAGTTGTGTCCAGGACTCCTGGGTTCCATTCCCAGCTCTGCCACGGGCTCGCTGGGATCCCTGGTTGCTGGGCACCTGGCTGGCTCATTCTTTGCCATAGCGTCTGCGTCTCCTCTCCCAGCAGGTCTGACGGCTGCTGCTGCTTTTATTTCTTACTCCACACTGGGCTCCATCATAAACAGGACACTTCTCAGCCAGGGAAAACCACCAGCTGGTGGGACGCTGGGGAATAGTCACCTCAACTCCATGGTGGTGAGTGGGGCCGTCGGAGGCAGCAGACACATTCACCTCTCCAGACCTGCAAACTTCACCCTGCCCCACAGCCAGGTCTGTCACTGCGTGTATAGACACATGCTAACCCAAACAGCGCTCTGTGCTCCCGTGGGGATGAGGATGATTCTGTTGTGTTTCCAGGGCATACAATCGAAGGAAGAGTCTCTCTGCGTCTACTGGAAATTCGTGGGCGGGGAAGGCACCTGGTCTCGGGACGGCTGCACCGTTCTGCACGCGAACATCACTCACACCACCTGCAGCTGCGACCATCTCTCCAGCTTCGCCCTCCTTATGGCTCCCACCGCAGTGACGGTATCTCGGTGTTAGACTCGGATCGCAGGGCGGGACTCTCAGCGCCAGCCGCACTCTGCCATTGCTTGGGCAAAACTGTCACTGCAGTGACTGGAGGCTTTGGCGGGAAAAGGCTGAGTAGGGTGGTGGTGATTCTCCTTTGCTGTGTTACAGGAGAGTTACACACTGACCGTCGTCACCTACGTGGCACTGACCCTCTCCCTGCTCTGCCTCCTCTTCGCCATCCTCACCTTCCTGCTGTGCCGCTCCATCCGCAACCTCAGCACCTCCATCCACCTGCAGCTCTGCCTCTGCCTCTTCCTGGCCGACCTGCTCTTCCTCACCACCGTGACCCGCACCAGCAGTCGGGTAAGGCCTGCTCCGCTCCCAGGGCCCGATTCTCACCTGCTCTGTTCCTCCGCTTGCAGCGGGGCAGGGGTGTGTGGTTCGAACCCCTTTGTGCTCCCTGGATTCTGGGCTTGACTGCGCCCAGGTCAGATTCCCAGGGAGATTTTCCCACCCCCCTTTAGGCCCCTTTACGCTGGACACGGGCCTGAGTCTCTCCATTCCCAGGACTTCGGCCAGTTCGATTCCTATGTCACATTCTCCCTGTGCCTCAATTCCTTTCCTACGTGACTTGCCCAAGGTCACCCTGGGAATCTGTGGCAGGGCTGGGCACAGAACCTGGGCCCGCTGAGTCCCAGGAACCTGCTGTCTCTGGGTCAGGCAGTCTTATAACTGGAGAGCTGTCTTAACCAGAATCCTGGTGTGACCCAGGCAGGTCTGTCCCATACTCAGCATTTCCCCTCCCAGCCACAGTGTCCCTGAGCTCTCTGTCTCCCCCAGGTGGCGTGTGCTGTCATTGCTGGATTCCTGCACTACCTCTTCCTGGCCTGCTTCACCTGGATGTTCCTGGAGGGGCTGCATCTCTTCCTCACCGTCAGGAACCTGAAGGTCGTGAATTACACCAGCGCTGGCAGGTTCAAGAAGAGATACATGCACCCGTTCGGCTACGGATTCCCTGCCCTGGTGGTGATTATTTCTGCAGCCCTGAATCCTGAAGGCTATGGATCTCCCCAATAGTAAGTGCAGCGTCCATCCCGACGGGAAGCTGGGACGTGGCTTCCCTGCTGGGTTGCACGAGCTCACCCAGATCTGTATTTAACCTAGATTTCCCTGCTCACCCTGCCTGGGAGATGAACATCCCTGCTGGGACCCTGCCCCCTCCCCAGTAGCCCGAAGGTGCCCCTAGCGCAGTGGGGCGTTGGGCACCTGTCGTACACCTACAGTCCTCACCACACTGATGATGAGCAAGAACAAGGCAGAAAGGTCCCAGCTTGGCTCCCAGGTCCCAGGCTTTGCTTCTGGCTCTGGATGGTAGAAAAAACGCACCTTCTTACTGTCTGCAAATCCCTGATGGTCCATCTGTAAAGTGAGCTCCTCCACTAACCTAGGGAGTGGTGTGTTCTAGGCTCCCCCAGCGAGATCCTCGGCGGGTGTAAATCAGTGTAGTTCCACTTCCTTCAGTGTAGCAAGGCCGCTTTACATCAGCGGTGTGTCCGGCCTCCATCGATGCTACAAGCATCCACCTGAGAGTGTCCGTGGAGGGGCTGGCAGAAGAAGGGATAACAGAAAGCAGGAGATGCGGTGGTAGATGGCGAGGGCTGAAAAAGGGGAGCAGTCACGTTCATGTCACCACGTTGTTGTTTGTGGGATAATGCCTTTCTTCTTCCTCCCTGCCTGCAGCTGCTGGCTCAGCCAGGAGAAAGGCTTTCATTGGAGCTTCCTGGGTCCAGTCTGTGTCATAATCCTGGTGGGTATTTCCCAGAACCACAGGGCCCCGATCACGTCTCACCTCCGTGGCCCCATTGATTTCAGTGAAGCAGGAAGGAGAACGGGGCCCATGGAAACCCAAGGAATGACCCAGTTAGGTCCCACTGAGCCCATCCACTTGGGCCAGTCCTGGGATTAGTCCCGTGATATATCCGAGCCAGATCCTCCTCTCAGTGACACCAGTGTAAACCCAGAATAACTATTTACCCCACCGGAAACTGGAGTGGCTCCATATTTAACTCTGAGCACAGTCTGGCCTCTGGGATCCCATTGATTCATCTCAGTCCTGGCTGTGCTGTGAACTCTGTGCATAGGGAGAGACTGAGAACTGCCACGGGAGAATACCAGTGATGCCAGGGATGATTCCCCTGGGTGATTGCCACCTGGACTCCCCACTGGTTCAGCAGTGTTCGGATCAGTCCCCTGGGATCGTTCTCTGCTTCAGCTGGGCTCCCCGGCCCCAGAAGGGACATTTTACAGGAAATATTTCCTGCCATTTCCACAGATAAATACAACCTTCTTTGCCCTGATCCTGTGGATCCTGAGAAACAAACTCTCGACCCTCAATACGGATGTGTCCACCCTCAGAGACCACAGGTGAGAAGGCAATGAAACAATGGAGGAGGGTCAGATCCCTTGGTTCGGAAGGTCCTTGGCACAGGGAAGGTGTGGGGATTGCAGGAAGGAGGCAACGTATTTAGGATCCACAGGAACATGTTGGTCCCATGGGTTGGTCCTGCTTTGAGCAGGGGGTTGGACTAGATACCTCCTGAGGTGCCTTCCAACCTCCATCTTCTATCATTCTAAATTCCCATTGTCTTGGCATTGACAATACCCCTGTCCCACACAGTAAAGCAGGGGCCGGTAGCTCTCTCCCACACTGCCCAGACCCTCCTGACGCAATTGCTCTCCACAGGATAATTGTAACGAGATCTCTCCATGTGCCTTTATCCAGGTTACTGACCTTTAAAGCCATAGCCCAGCTCTTCATTCTGGGCTGCACGTGGATCCTTGGTCTCCTACAAGTCGGCCCAGCAGCCATAGTCATGGAGTATTTATTCACCATCATCAACAGCCTGCAGGGAGCCTTCATCTTTCTGGTGCACTGTCTCCTCAATCGCCAGGTAATGCCCATGGCCCTTCATCACCCACCCAGCACCTTCACCGGCCTAGTGGTGGCCATGTCTGATTTCCTCAGGGTTAGTGACCTGATGCAGTGACCGTGTCCCTGACTCTCTAGGTGAGAGAGGAGTACCGGGGATGGATCAGGAGAGTCCAAACATTCGGCACAAAATCTCAGATGTACGATGTATCCATGTCGACTCTCCGCACTGTCGACACCAAGACGGTAAGAGGTCCTCTGCTCTGTTCCAATACCAGCCTGTGAGACAGTCATCTCTAGCTTGGTCTCATCATTGCTGTAAAGGTGCTTTGCCTCCCAAGTGACCCAGAATTTGTTATAAGGCAGCTGGGAACGTCATTGAGCGTGTCAGGGAGAGTCGGTCACTCTTGAGGGATGTCCTAGATGTTTTAGGCACCAGCACAGAACGCCTTTTCCTGGCACCTCCACGTTCCCTTCCTTTGGCTCTCCTGAAAACCCCAGGGGTCACTCGCTGTACACTGGGAAGTGTTGGCTTTTGCAGTGTAATGCTCTGAACATCTCCTGGGATTGAAACCTCGTCAGTGCAGACGAATCATCCCCTATAAGTGGTCAGAACCGTGACAAATTTCCCTTGGCTCCACTATCCTTAAGGGTCAGAATTCAGCAGCTTTGTATGTCGCCTCCCAGAGACAAGCCACCAGTTGGCACATCACACTCTAGTGCAATCTATCGCCATGTTTCTGATTTTTTTGCCAGACGTAACCCTTCTGCCAGGTGGAGTCAGCAGCAACCACCATTTCAATACCGCAGGGTTCCAGTATGAAACAGGACCGGCTGGAGCCCCCACCCAGTAATCTAGGAAAAGTATCACCACCTCGGGCGCTGCTAAAAGCCAGAATTTCCCCTCTTGCAAGCACAGAGTCTGTGTGGAATAAAAGAGAGCTTTTAATAAAAAGAGAAATGGAACTTGGCATTATTCTGGGAAAATACCACAACCACGACTCGAAAGCATGTGACCATGAGAACTCCCAGCCCAGAATCCGTTGGTTGGTGTCCTTTGCCTCTGTTTTTCACCTTGCGCGGTGAAAGTCCAACAAATGCTCCTTGAACCTGCCCTTGCCCTCTCCCTCCACTGCACCCCACTCACAGTTGCTGTCCTTGGTCAGCAAAAGCCCAGAGTTCAGAGGTGAGTTCACGTGAGTTCCCCTCCCACCGGAGGAGTGGGGAAGATGGCGTTAGAAATGCCTCAGCTGCTGCTGCCGCCGCCGCCATCTGTGCAACTTAGGTCTGGTCTACATGACAGACCTATATCAGTATGACTACGAGAGTTCTGTGGCACTTTAAAGACTAACAAATTTATTATGTGCAGACATAAGCTTTCGAGAGACTTCAGCTCTCTTCTTCAGATGCAGTAATACAGAAAATACGTAACTCAGAGGCATCTTATAAATATCCAGGTGCATGTGAAAAATCCACCTCCCTGAGTGACGTAGTTATACTGACCTATCACCCTATGTTGACAATGCCATGTCAGCAGGAGAGCTTCTCCCGTCGACACAGCTACCAGCTCTCGGGAATGTGGATTGATTAAGCCAATGGAAGAAGCTCTCTCCTGTCAGTTTAGAGCATCTTCATTAAAGCACTACAGCGCCGATGCAGCATTTTAAGTGTAGACATGCCTTGAGGTTCAGCAGCTAGACCTGGTTATCAGCAATTTCAGCTCTAATGATCACTTAATAAAACAAAGGCTCTCATTTCAGTCGAATCAGCGGTGTCTTGAAACAGGGCGGAAGGAGAGGGTCCAATGGCAGCTAGGATTGTTTTGGCAGAGCCCACATCACTGGGTACAAAGACCTGTCTTCACGCAATCAGGATCACAACATGCCACTACCCCTGCACTCAGTACTCAAATGATTAGTCACCCAGCACTAGCCAAAACTGATCACTTTGGCAAAGCAATTCCCACTGCTGAATTCCTAGGCAGAGCAGGTGGACTTTGCAAAAACAGCCTGTTCCTGACGTCTTCCCCCCCTCCAGGGTGACACACTGCACCCCAAAGCAGCACCCTGTGAACCCCATATTCATACTTTCAGTATGGCTGTAATAGTTCATACTAAGCAGGCCAGATAAATATCTGATGAAAGGTCAGAATATCTTAAACCCATTGTGCTGTCCAAATATGTGTAGCGTCAGTGTGTATCAAGTTATGAGATTTTGTTGCATAGTTGTTAGAGAAATATGCTGTATGCTTAAGAGTCTCTTCTACCAGGGCAGTAGCCCCCGCCAAGCAGAGTGTGAAGTGACTATTCTCCAGCAGGGAATCTGCAACGGGATACAAAGCATTTACAATACAGTGACAGCAGCGCAAGACTGTACAATGGAGATTGCTCAACTCTATGACTCAGTCGAACTAGACGACATCACACGGGTGGGATGGAGCAATCTTGTGAGTCAGCAGAGCCCACCTGGACATGCCTGTACTCATGTCTACTAGGCGTATGGTCAAAAGATATGAAATAAGGTACAAGGGCTGCATGCTTTGGCCTTTCTCCTCCACACC
>NW_027133019.1:0-5798 GCF_026122565.2 Emydura macquarii macquarii | reverse complement strand
GTCTAGTTTCATCCAAGTTCGTTGTTAGTTTATAAATCAAACTAGAGTTGTTCTAATCCAGTTACTTTGTTGAATTTATTCTTGGTTATCTGATCTTATTTCAATTTCAAGTTTAGTTGTTGAATTATGAGGATAGTGATTAGATACTAGTTCAGCTTCATTAAGTTAAAGAACCTGTTAGTAAATATTTATCTGCATCCCACTGTGGTTAATGCTCAGAGCCTCTGGAATTTTATACTCAGCTTTATACCACTTGTCCTTTCATTATTGTTAACCAAACTTCTTTTCATTTGCTCTATATTTTAGGATGTCATGTTTAGTTAGGAGGTTGTATTAAGAGTTGCTAAATTTTATCACTCATTGTATTTAGCTTTTTAATCTGTTGTATGTCATTTGCATAATCCTTGTCAATTGCTTAAATTGGTTTCTTTCCATATTGATTAAGTAGTTGATTAGTTAAATAAAGAAATGTTTGTTTAATTAAGGTCAAGTTTCAATTGCTTGGAACATTGTTATGTGGTTACTCCCTGATTACAGTTTCATGAATAACCATAATCATTAATTCCATCTTTTTGTTTGCTTTTTCTGAACTAGTAAGACAAGAAGGAATTAGTAAATGAGGTAATTAGTGTTTCTCCCAATTATAAATTTTGATAATATCTTGGTTGTTTTGAAAAATTTACTGTGCAACTTAGCTAGCTTCTGATTCCTTTTTACCCCCCACTTCTGGTATTCCGGGAGAACCTCTACAGGCCTGGCTTTTGAACCATTTTCCCAGACACTTGGACAAGAGGAAGAAACTGTTTAACTAACTCCTGAGTAGCTGAGGGATGACGGTGGAGTGGGTGTGTGTAAAATTGAAAGTGTAATGCTGGGCTCGGAACTAACTGACTGGGGTCAACTGACCCTATAGAATAGCACAAAATCAGATGCTCGAGTGAATAATTGAGCAAATGAAAATATCAGCCGGTACCTGTAGTCTCCTCCCCCCAAGAAAAAAAAATAAATCGGAAAAACAATGATCAATTGCTAGATAAAATGCAAGCAGAGCATATTGTGGGCACATGTGACTCCTTTGGAAAAAGGTCTAAGTGCTGGGGTAGATCAAATGTCCCATGCACACAGACTTGTATATCTGAAGAAGCTAGTGATACTGTAGGACAGAAGAAGGTCTCATGATATCCAATATCCTACTACAAGGGACCATTAAACAGACCAAAGGCTCATAGAAGAAGAAAAATAGCCTCCATCTAGAAGTGGTAGCTACCCCTCCGTTGTTTGCTGAGCAGGATACTGTGTGAGGCCAGGATAGTTACTGAGGGCTTACGCTTGGGGAATGGAGGCTTATTAAGAAAAGGCATTGTATAGCCTTTTGCTGCCTCCCTGTGATCCTTTCCGAGAAGTAGCTTTGCATTGAAGAAAATTGAATCTGGGTTTTCACTGGCATTAATACTTTATATTTTGTCCAGTTGTAGGCCTATGAAAGTCCGTCTCTTCAGCCTCTATCATCACTTGGAGTCTCCAGCTCAGGAGTTGATGTTGGTAGAGCATAGGGCTGCCCTAGGATGCTGGTTCCAGTCATTGCAGGAAGTCCCCATTGACCAGTTGTTTCCACTCCCCAGAACGCACAGCTTCACAGACAGACTAGCCTAAGAAGTATGTCGTTTATCTGCTGCTTCAGTGAGCGATCAGTCCACGGAAACGAGGCACAGCATAGAGTTAAATGCAAGTGCATCCCCACCTTCAGGTGCTGGCCTTCAGTGCACGGTGACAAAGTTATTCCTTATACATTGTAGAACCGCAGTCTCTGCCTCGCCCCAAGATGGGTTTGCTGACACGCTTGTTTGTATGACTGGATTTCTGGCTCAGCTTTCTACATGGCTGCTCTACTTCCCTGCCAGACAAACAGGCATCGTGTCACATGTCCCAAGATCAAAACTATCCTTTCTCCCTATTACATCCTACGGTCTCCCCTCAGCTGGGCACAGACGGGGCATTAGCGAAAGTCTCTCCCCAGCTCCTGTGGCACTTCCTCTTTTCTCAACAAACCCCTTCTGTGAGGCAGCGTCTGGGGAATGCAGCTCCGCCTCTCCCCACACCGAACCCATAGATGGTTCCCCTTAACTCTTCAGCTGCTGTGACACCAACCAGCCCATGTGTGCCGGGGACCACAAATAACACAGGGGGACAGATGAGGACCTGCCCTCCCCCACTAAGAGAGCGACCCATACCCCCAAACAGCAAAACATCCCCCTACCTCTAAACTGCCAACTGCGACCCATCCCCTGAGCTGCCGACACCTCCCCATTCCCCCAAGCTACCTCCCTCTATCCCCTAAGCTACACCTCCCCCGCAGGTGGAAACTACCACTCCCTCTGCCCTCCCAGCTGCAGCCCCTTCCCACCATCTGAGCTGCTGACCTCTCCTCAGTTCTTTTATCTTGGGGACACCCGGGATTGTTGTGGGTTCCCACAGAGCTCCTCACAGGGACCTGGAGTGCTCTCACGCCCATCCCCCTGCTGTGGCTGGGGGGGGGCAGTGCTGAAGCAGCTGCTTTCTGAAGACTCCTCAGTGGCCTCGTTAGGGATTAATGGCATGGACAGGGCCCATGCCCACCACTGGAGGTTGTTGGTTCAGGCTGGCTGCAGATTTAGGCAGACATCAGGGCACTGCTCTCACTCACTTCCCATGTTCCACTTTCTCTTTGCAGCCATAAGAACTGGACACAATGTTGGTAGGTAAGGAAAGTTTAGATGCTGGAGGAGGGGGCCTTTTAACTACTCAGTGTGTGACACACAAAGTTTGAGAGGGTGACTGTAAAATGTTTCACTGAATCAAGCCACCTGCAGCACCTCAGCACGATAGATCAGAAGGAGAGGAGCTGCCATGTCTGGGCTTCGCAATGCTTGTGCTTTGAAGAACCCAGCTCTGGGAAGCCGCTGCTGATGAATGGGCTCTGCTGATCCAGGTCAGCGAGCCCTTTACAGGGACGTTATGCAGGAGAATTATGGGACCATGACTTCGCTGGGTAAGGATTCGTGTTGCCTTGGGTAGTGGAAGTCGGGGACAGAGGGAGGTTTCTGAAGTATCTGGTTCAGATTCTGTGCAGGGTTCTTCACTGGTCCCCCAGATTTCAGGGAGATCAGGTGATGTTATCTGCAGCTCCTGTGTGTAAGACGCTGTCCCCCTGTGCAGCCCATCTCCTAGGACAGGAGATTTGAGAACATAACCATAGTGCTGTTCTCCTCATAATCAAAGTTTCCTGCTTCCATTCTATGAGGCCTCTGACCCATCTGCCTTCTCATGGACACGTTTCTCATGATCTGGTTCTCCCTTTGTGCCCAGTGGCCAGATTCCAAAATGCAGAAATCAAGGGCAAAGGGAGGGTGGCACATAGGGAGCATGTGGGGGAGAAATGCAGGGATGCAAGGAGCCCCCGGTGTGTGCAATGAGCTTGGTCTACCCACACAGCGAAGTGTGCGACCAGTGTGGGTTGTTCCCTGCAACAGACGCAAGAGAGGATCTGCCCTGGGACTCATAAGACCGGGTTAGATTCCTGGTTCTGCCGCAGACTCCGTGTCTGGGCTCTTGTCAGTTACTGAGGTGGGAGTTTCTTATGGGCCCGCGGAAGTTGGCTTGCCCACCTGTCCCATTCTGCTGCTTTGAAAGTCCCAGCTTTGATCTCCCTGGGCCTCAGCTTCCGCTCTGAGAAATGGAGGTAACAGTCCACCCTTTTTCTGACTTGTCTGTTTACAGGGAAAGCCTTTGGGCAGGGACTAACTCTTAATATGTCAATATGGTAATTTTTTGCAATGTTGAAGGAATTGGGTATGTTTAATCTATAAGACAGAAAGCTTCAGGGGCACATAACAGACCTCCAACTTGTAAAAGGCTGTTAAAAAGAGAATGGTGATCACTTGTATTCCATGTGCACCAAAGCTATGATGCAGGGGAGATTTCATGGAGATACTAGGGAAATCTTTCTAACTCTGCAGCAGTGTTTTTCAAGCTTTTTAGGCTGCGTACCGTATTGCAAACGAGGTTGTGCACCGCATGCTCCCAGAAGTTCTGTGCTGCTGCTTGTGGCAGCTGACTAAAGAGCTGGGTGGCCGGAGAGCGGTGGCTGCTGGCAGGGCATTCATGTTTGCTGCATGGGAGGGTTATTTTAATAACCCACTCCTGTCCTGTCCCCAACACCCTTTCCAACCATCTCCCACATAGTTTCTTGAACTTTTATCCCACTCCAGCTACTATGGCAGCGAGCCCTGAAGCATGGGGTAGGAGAGAGGAAGGAGCCTTTCCGAGTGTTGCTGCTCAGACCCTGGGGCTGGAAGTAGTAACAGCACTAACCTTAATGAACAAAATCATCACTTGTTTCCTTACCCCCAAGCAGGATTGTCAATTTCCAAACCTGGCTGGAACAGGGGGAGGAGCTGTGGGTCCCTGATCTCCAAGCCTATGAGGAAAGGGAGATCCTAAGCGATACCCATCTAGGTGAGGAATTACCTAACTCAGAAACTAATTGTTGTATCCCCATAGCAAAGGTCTCTTCTGCATTTCAATCAAGTCTGTCAGAGCCCTGTCTTCATTTATACTCAGTGGATGTGAAGGAAAGATGGGTCCCCTCCTCTTCCTCTTCTGGGAAAGAGTATGGGGGGAGCAAGATTCAGCTCCTGACCTTTCAATCACCCCAGCAGTTATTTGGATTGATTCCCTCCTTTCCTGTTCCCCTTTGTGAGGTTTCCTGTTGCCAGCACTAGGAATGATTTCTGTCTGGATTCTCTCTGTCCCAACAGGTGGTGGAGTGGTGAGTGAGAATGAGGAGACGAATCCTCAGCAGGAAGTTCCTGAGCAACTGGAATCACAGGGGAGAGTATTGGGAAGAGGTGAAAGGGATGTTTCTCAGAGTCCTGAGCAGGGAGAAATCGATGAGAGTCAGAGCAGCCCAGAGAGACAGCAAGGAAACTACTCAGCGGAGAGACAGCGTTAATCCACTCAGAGAAGCAGAGGAGTCAAGAGAGTCAAAGAAACTGTTCAACAAAGAATCCTCAGTAGAGATTCTCCATGCCTCCACAGGGTTCTCCCCCTTTGAGCTCCTGTATGGATGCCACCCCCGGGGCATCGTGGACACCACCAGGGAAATTTGGGAGGGGGAGCCCGCCCCGGGGTGAAATGTAATCGACCATGTGCTTCAGATGAGGGACCGGATAGCCCGAGTCAACCGCATTGTACAGGAACAGTTAGAGAAAGCCCAGGGGGCCCAGCGGGTCCACTATAACTGCCAAGCAGTGGTTCGACAATTTCAGCCAGGAGACCAGGTGATGATACTGGTACCCACCACGGAAAGTAAGCTACTGGCCCAGTGGCAGGGGCCCTACGAAGTGATTGAGCCTTTGGGGGAAACCAACCATAAGGTACGACAACAGGGGCACCGCAAGCTGGAGCAAGTCTACCATGTCAACTTATTGAAGCCCTGGAAGGCCCGAGAAGTATATATGGCCCTACCCCAGGCAGTAGAGCCACTCAAGCGAGTAAGGATATCCCCTGACCTAACACCAAATGAAAAGATGGAGGCGTCCGAGGTGGTGGGACGGAACCAAGATGTCTTTGCGACTCAGCCGGGTCGAACAATGGAGGTTTTTCATCAGATCATCACAACCCCCGGGGCCAGGGTCACGATGAGTCCCTACAGAGTTCCGGAGGCTAAGAGGAAGCAGATTAAAGCTGAAGTAGAAAAGATGTTGGAGCTGGGGGTCATAGAAGAATCTCATAGCCAGTGGACTAGCCCAGTCATGCTG
>NW_027133018.1:0-5692 GCF_026122565.2 Emydura macquarii macquarii | reverse complement strand
GGAGCAGCTCCTGGTACTGTGACAGAAATCAGAGGGCTGTGCTAGAACTAGCATATAGTCATTTGTTTGGGGACACCTAGGGATAGACAAGAACTTGACCGAATACCCAATGGTTCTTCTATCCAGAGGTGTATCTTATCATGCTGTGCACAATATGGTTAGGTTGCCTTCTTCCCACTGTAGATGTACGTAAGTTGATGGAAGAACTGTTCTGTCAACCTAGCAACCACCTGTTGAGGGGTAGATTTATTATAGTGATAGAGAAACCCCTTCTGTTACTGTAGCAAGTGTCTACATTATGGCACTACATCAGGCACTTGGGGGAGAACATACTAAGGAGGAAGGGGAGAAAATTTAGGAAGGAAGCTTTGCTTGTAGCTCAGGCTGGGTTTTCTTTGCCTGTCAGTGAGGGATCTATTAGTCTATGGAGCCTCTCTAAGGGAAGGGGCCCCATTCATCAAGACCTTTAGCTCTATCATTTATTATCATTCATGTTTCTGAAATGTGGACATCTGATGTGGGAGTGTAGCTGAAGTATCCACAGATTATTGATGTCCATTTTTGCCTCAGAGCAGTTGGCTTAGGCTGTACAAGAAATAAAAATATCAGTTATTAATTGGATTTGCTTTTCTTTGTAGCTTTTGAGATTTAAAAGATAAACAGAACTAGGGAGAATCCAGTGTGAAAATAAATGTTGTGTGCGTGGCAAAGATACAAATTTGCACACTGGTGGATGCTTGGGGTTATCTGGTTTTGGACTACTAAGCTAAAGAAGACATGCTCATAATTTCAGGCACAATTGTGCTTTTATGAAACTTTCCAGAGCAGCTGGGCTGCTGCAGTGAGAGATCTGGAGGAGACAGTGCTGAACCGAGCTGGGAATGTTCCTGTTGCTACACCCCATAGAGAGATGCAGTGCACACCTTTCTGTGCCAGAAAGACATTTGACTTCTGGTACTACCTCCTCTCTGCCCCTCTGGAAGTGGCTAGTCAGGCTAGCCAGGTCCTTGTGCTTAGGAAAGTGCTAGGAATATAACTGCCCCATGTATTTTGGAACAGGGTCCATAAGGAGGACAGAATCCTTGTGTCATGCCACATCCTCTACTCCACCCATGAATTCAGTGGTCATTCACAATCTGACCCTTTGGCAATGTGTAATTTCTCCAGCCTCTAGTGAAAATCTGTTACTCAGTTTTAAAAAAATCAAGTTGTCTTTTAAATGGATGCAATATTTATTATATTCTTTCATCCAGCTACTGCAGTTAAAGGGGATTTACAAGAACTCAGGGTTTGTTATATGTAGGGCCCTACCAAATTCAAGGCTGTGGAAAAATGAATCACAGACCATGAAATGTGGTCTTGTGTGCTTTTACCCTATACTATACAGACTTCACAGGGAAGACCAGTATTTTTCAAACTGGGGGTCCTCACCCAAATGGGAGTTATGGGGTAGAAGGGATCACAAGATTATTGTAGGGGGGTTGTGGTACTGCTACCCTTACTTCTGCGTTGCCTTCACAGCTTGGTGGCTGGAGATCAGTGGCTGCTGGTCAGGCACCCAGCTCTGAAGTTAGCACCCTCCCAGCACCAACGCAGAAATAAGGATGGTGATACTGTGACCCATCCCATGCCCAGAGTAGCCACCTGAAAATGCCAAGGTCAGGGCAGTCTTTAAAAAGGGAGCAGATTCTCCCAGCACTGGTGGGTGGCACTGAAGCCAGACTTCCCAACCAGCCACAAACTGCGCTTCTGAATCTCCACAGAAGCAAGTATACAAATACACACAGCCCCCTTTACTGAATTTCAGCTCCTGGCTCCCAAATCAGCACTAGGTCCAGTAAAGAGACCAGTTATTTAAACTCTATGCTCTTTACTAAATAGGTTCCCTCTGAACCCAAGGGGTCAGCCACAGTACCAGATCAATATGAGTTTGGATCTTACCTAAAATACCATGCTGCCAGCTAATCCTTTAATACTAAAATTAAAGGTTTATTGTAAAAAGAAAGAAATAAGCCATAAGAGAAATGTTAAAGGATTAGAGCAATCATATACATACAAATGATTAAAAGTCCATATATATCAGGTTTCTAGAAGAATTGTGGAGTTGCAGGCTTGTATAGTAACTGGATGGGTCTCAGTCCTTTGTTCTCAGCTTCAGTTGCAGATGACTTGATTCAGAGGTAGATAGATGTTTGAAGCTAAATCCCGACTGAAAAACTAGTGACTGAAGACAAAATGGATTCCCAAGGCCTCTGCCTTATATACCCTCTGGCACTGGCCATGCAGTTTGTAGGGTTTTACAGGAACTAAAATGGAGTCCAGTGTTACCTAACAGCTCTGTGTTCTTGGGGAACCAGGGCGCAAAACCCCAATTGCTCACCTGAATACCCCCCCACCACCACCTGGCAGGCTGCTTGAACCAGAAATCAAAGACATTCTCAATATGAAAAGGCAGGAGACACAACTGAAACCCTCCCCATTAAGGGTGAGACAACTCCCCATGCCTCATAAGCATCTCAGTTAGCACATGAATGGAGAACAGAAGCTTCATCTACATCGAAGATGGAACACGCACGGAATTCTGGGATTGGTACAGCAAGGAACGCACTGAACTCTGGGATTGCTGTAGCAGGGAAGCACTGCATGTTGGGAAATCCCTGCTCTTGATGTAAATGAACTAACACCTGTACACATCCAGCTCCGCAGTTATCAGACCATTCTAGTTATTGATATGCAAAACACTATATCCTGGTTGCATTGTGAGCTCTCTCTCAAGGAAAGATGCCCTTCCTGGAAGGATCAGCTCCTTTTGTCCAGACATTGTTTATCCATAAACAAACCTGGCATCTACAAATCCCCTATCAAAGCTCAAACCTCTGTTCTGATGCTTGGATCCAAACTCTGCATCAGTTCCACCGTAACCTGTCTTCTCTTCCTGACTGATTGTGTTGGGGGCTCTGCCAGCCTCAAAGCCCTCCAGACCCTGAACTGACAAACCTGTTCCTGGGAACCTCTGAACTGCATGGAGTGATGAGATCAACCCCTTCCCGCCCTTCTTCTTCCCCCAACACAATTGGTCTCTCTCTCTTCCCCTCCCCCCCTTCTTAGTCCAGGTATAACTTTCTACTTTTGTAATCAAACCTGGGATAGCTTTCTCCAATACCCCAACTGTAATTGTGTAGTACTGTAAGCGTTTGATTGTTTTTCTCTCCTTGTATGGTATTACTATTAGTATCATAAGCTTTATATACCTAGCAATAAAATAACTGTTATAATCAAGCTGATTGCCACTTTCTCTCTCTATCTCTCCAAACTTTATTTTCTTCCTTTGTGTTCTTGGTCCCTATCTTGCTCTGTAGCAACGCTTCTCTTATCTAAGCCAAAGATCCCTGGAGTGCCCAAAAATCCTATGGGGTTGGCTCATCAAGGGGGTTATTGCTAGAACAATTGTGGTGTAAAGGGGCATATGAAGGGGACAGCCAGGAAGTGCTACTCTGCCTAGCCTATGGAGTCCAGGGGCAAATGAGGGTACAGCTCAAGTGCTGTTTGACCCAGCCTGATTGATTCCAAGGGGCAATTAAGGGGAGTAGCCAAAAAGGTGCTGTTCTATTCTGCTCTATTCTGGTGTGTTGCACAGGGGCATATAAGGGTAGCCACTGAGAGTGTGGTGTCACCCAGCCTGCTGAGTTCAGGGACATATAAGGGGTCAGCTGAGAATGCTGATAGCCCGGTCTGCTCAGACGCACTAAGTTGAGCTGAACTGTGTATGTGTGTGTGTGCGTATCTGTGGGGGGTTGTGCTGGAGGAACCCAGCCCTGAAAACCTTAGGTCCTGCAGGATACCTCCATTGGGAGGGGGCTTGTAGCCCTATGAACACACAAGTAACACAAGCAGTACATTAGTAGAATCACACCCCTAGAATCACACCCCCCTTCCAGGAAGGTAACCCTAATAAATGAGCATACCCCAAGGAGAAGGGAAAATCTGGTAACACCAGAGCCACATGGGCAAGTCCTGGTGCCTCAGCACGTGTATCTCCAGCTTCTCCCCCTGGGCCCCTTGCACCTGGGGATATCTTAATGGGCCATTAAGCAGGCTATTGTTCTGCAGCCCTCCTGTCTGAGTCGTTACTCAGACAGCACCATTTGAAATACAGATATATCAAATATATCTATATCTTCCATTTCACACATCACAGATGAACATAAGTAATATCATCTTACTTAGCATACTATAACCTTCCTAACAGTACCTGACATGGCATATGTCACATGAATTAATATGATTTTGATATATTGATGTCAAACAATATAACAAATGCTCTCCCCCTCACCTACCCAGCATGACAGATACCATATCATCCTACCTCACTTCTGCGCTGCTGCTGGTGCCATCGCTGCCTTCAGAGTTGGGCTTCCAGCCAGCAGCCATGGCACTTCCTGAAGTGGGGGTTGGTTCCCAGTGGTGGTTTGACCTGGCCTCGGGAGTGGCCCATGCAGGGGAAAAGGACGTCCCGTCTCTCCCCATCCCAGCTGGAACAAGCATCTGGACTCTGGTGCATAACAGGAGGCTCCAGTCTGGGAGCCCCGAGCCCTACCCCTCTCCAGCTCTGGGCCCACTGCTTGGAGACTAATGGGGCCTTGGGCTGGCTGTGTGGGAGGGAGTGAGAGGAGGGGGTCACCATGTTGCCCATGTGTAAAGCCAGACCTGCTCCTCCCGAAAGAGATGGCCTCCTCCCCCAATTTCATGACACCCTTACTTCTGTGCTGCTGCCTTCAGAGCTAGATGGCTGGAGAGCAGCACCTGCTGGCTGGGTGACCAGCTTTGAAGGCAGCCCCTGCCAGCAACAGCAAGAAGTAAGGGAGGCAATATCACAGTCCCCCTAACAATAACTGTGTGACCCCTCCACAACCCCCTTTTGAGTCAGTACCCCCATAGTTACAACACCATTACATTTCAGATGTAAATATCTGAAAGGGTGAACTTTACGATTTGTATAGTCCTATGTCTGTAAAATGGACCAAAACGGACCATGAATTTGGTAGGGCCCTAGTCATATGGGATGAGACCACTGGTCTGTCAAACTCAGTCTCCTGTCTCTGGTAGCGATGGCTGATATCTAATGCTTTTCTGCACTACAAAATGCTCACAATACCATTTTGACAGAAGTGATTAGTATGAATGTATTTGAGGAAAGCAACATAACACACTGCAACCACAGTAAGTTCATAGGGACTTCAATGTTTGTTAATACACTCAAATTCTGGTCTTTTGCAGGACAAAGTAATTTCTGATATTTTTGTTTTGAGTTTTGTCCCCACTCCCACCGCTTTATTTAACAACTGCAATTTTAAGAACTGTGGGTGATAAATGGAGAAATCAGCAGTTCATAACTCAGACTTGATCAAATCACTCATACAGAGACACAGGATAATATATTTCTTCTGGATCTATCCCTAACAAGCAGTGTATTTGTGCCAAGATTTCACTTACTGGTCCACATCCTTGGTTGGAATAAATGTATGTAGCCCCACTGATATCAGCTTGATTTACATCTGCTGAGGAACTGACCCATAGCTTTTACAGTGTAAGATGAAGCCGTACAATATTCCTTTCTTTGAGTTTCTATTTTAAAATTCTTTGTGTTCTGAAACTGGTTAGGTGGCTCCTTGCATGGCATAAATCAGCCTCA
>NW_027133017.1:0-5739 GCF_026122565.2 Emydura macquarii macquarii | reverse complement strand
AGCCAGGAACATTTGGCTGTCGGCCAAACTTCTCTAAAAAATACGGATTTCTTTTGGTTCTTTGTACAATTAAGTCTAGTCCATTTCCTTTCTACAGCAGCTAGACTTGCAGGTCTGCACCATTTCACAACACAGTAGAAGCAAACATTTCTGTACACTAGAATATACAAGTTTATCTAGTTACGTCAGAGCAGATCATTCTGTCACAAATGAAGGGATGGGCATCTAATGACGGGGGGGAAAAAGAATTGCGTTTCCCCTCCCCTACTGTGAAGAGGGCATTTCCAGAACAATTACTGCCAAGTCCCATCAAATACTGGGTCCTGCGGAGTGAAAGGCTGCTATTCTGATTTGTCGTCTTTAGGAAGAACTGACTTAAGTATACTTTATTGTAGGACATTTATAATAGGCAGAGTTAACACAGAAACCACGGACAGATGTGAGAGGAAAAAGGTGTTTGTGCATCAGGTCTTGGTATATTTTACTGAGGCCTTCTCTTACTCATCTGCTTACTGGCTTGCTCCTCCAGCTGCATGGCAAGAGCCAGGGCCTCCACGATATCTGCAAAGACGTTTGGGAGTTAGGTGGCGGATTGACTTGGACACATGAGGACGTCAGCATTTGAGACCGTTTCAATTTCATGTTTGGTCACAAAACCCAGATCCCAGCACCTGGGACGGGTTACTTCCCTGGGCTACTTCCCCCCCCCCGCTGCCCCCAGTACCTGTCTCCACGGTATTGTGGGGATACTCCGTCTGGGGTTGGCCTGTCAGTCCCTCCTCATCCATGGGCGGAAATGCGGGGAGCTCCTCTTCGAGGGGCAGCTCCTCTAGGTTGTTTGGCACCGGGAGGGGCTCGGCTTCCGGCAGCTGTCCTGTCCAGCCTCGGGGGGTATGCTCCACCTGGGTTCCTCCGGTGGCTCGGTCCAGTCCTGGGGTCTGGGTACCTCGGCCCAGTCTCTCTGGCCGGGTTGCCTGGTCCAGCTCCAGGAAGGCCCTACCCAGTCTCCAGGCACGGGTGGGGCCGGGGTTGGTCGGCGGCTCTGCTCCGCTCATGGAGTTACAGAAAAATCCTTTCCAAGGGTGCAGTGTAGTTACTGGTTAGCGAGTGGATGAAATCACCCAGAATATGGCTTAGGAAAATGTAGGCAACAGGACACTGTCATTTGCTTAAACAATCATCTCAACTCTGCCCCCACCACATGAAGTGTTGGAAGAGAAGGAGTTGCATCCAGAAGGATCCAAGGTGCAATGGCCTTCTCAGCCTGCACAAGAACTCCACTAACAGTGCTTCGAAGGTATGCACTGACAGATCGCTCTGAAGAAGCCCCAGCTTACCTCCCATACCGATGGCATTTCATGATCCTTCTCGTATCAAGCATCTGGCTCTGTTCAGAAATGTCTCCAGCTCACAGTCTGGCGGCTCTGTCATGTCCAACAGGTTATTGAGTTCAGTCGTCGTCGTCGTCTTCATACACCTTTTCTCCGCACGAAGCAGGGTCACCAAAAAGGTTCATTATGGTCCTTCTCCATCCGATACGATCTTGTGTATCTTCTATCTTAAGTCCTACACTTTCCCTGTCTCTCTTCAGCACATCCTTCCAATGGGTCTTTGGCCTTCCTCTCTTCCGTGGTCCAGAGGGCTCCATTTCCAACACTCTTCTCGTCACATGGTCCTCGCCTCTTCGCATTACATGTCCATACCATCTCAATCTCTTCTCCTTCAACTCTGTTGCTACCTCTATCACTTTCAGAGTCCCTCGAATGTACTCGTTCCTTATCTTATCCTTCTTTGTTACACCACAAATCCATCGCAGCATCCTCATTTCATTCACATTCAGCCTAGTCTCCTCTTTTAACATTGTCGCCCACATTTCTGCACCATATGTTAGTGCTGGTCGCACAAAAGTTTTGTATAATTTCCCTTTCAGTTTAACTGGTATTTTCCTATCGCAAAGCACACCGCCACATTTTTTTCCAGTTGTTCCATGCTGATTGTACTCTTTGCTTTATTTCTGCACCCATACCACCATCCTCTTGTACCACAGATCTAAGGTACTTGAAGCTTTCTACCTGTTTGATTTCTCCTCCTTCAAATTTCACTGGTGCCTCCCATTCCCTAGGAGTTCCACTAAATTTACAGTTCAGCAGTTGGGTCTTTGTTCTGCTGATCCTCCATTCCTCTGTCCCCTAGTACTTTTCTCCAACGTTCTAGGTTTTCCTCCATGTTTTCTTCTGAACCTCCACACAGCACAATGTCATCAGCAAAAAGCATAGTCCACGGGGGATCCTCTCTCACACCCTCGGTAACCACATCCATTACTATCAGAAATAGGAATGGACTCAAGGCAGATCCTTGGTGCAGTCCCACTTTTACCTCAAAGTTCTTCCCTCTTCCTGGTGAGCATCTTACCCAAGTCTTGGTTTCAGAGTACATATCTTGGATCAATCTGATGTACTTCTCAGGAACCCCTCGCTTTCTTGCACATCTCCACACTTTCTCTCTTGGCACCTGGTCATAGGCCTTTTCGATATCCTATAAACATCATTCTCAAATCCCTTTGTCCTCCTCTGTGCTTCTCCATTATCATTCTTAGTGCAAAGATAGCATCCGTTGTGCTTTGGCCTGGCATAAATCCAAACTGACCCTGATCAATTTCCACTTCATTTCGTAGCCTATTGTCTATCACTCTCTCCCATATCTTAAATGTGTGGGGTAAAAGCTTGATTCCACGGTAGTTCTTACATTCGAGTATATCTCCTTTTCCTTTGTATATCGGTACTAGTATACTTTCTCTCCAAGATTCAGGCATTCTTTCAGTGGCCGTAATACTCTTAAACACATGAGACAGTACTTCAGCCCCAATGTCACCAAGATATTTCCACACTTCGACTGGGATTTCATCTGTCCCAACAGCCTTCTTCTTCTTCTTCTCTTGTATCACCCTCTTTACTTCTTCCATCTTGATACATTGTATCACATTTTGGCTTCGATCTGTTTCCTCAGTCTCTACCAGTGGGTTTTCCTCATTCATAAGCCACTGGAAGTACTGCGTCCATTTTTCTTTTATCTCTTCATCCTTCAAAAGTACCACTCCATTTTCATCTTTCACAATTTGGACTCTAGTAACATACTTACTCGCTCTATCTCTGGCAGCAGCTATCCTATAGATATCTTTCTGCTCTCCAGGCTGATTCAGTCATCTTCTAGATTTAGAAAAGGGACATTGGTTAGGAATTGGCTTTATGGAAAAGTTTGGAATTTTTCACGGCTTATCCTACACTTCTGTTAAGCAGATCTGAGCTTCTGAAGACAGCGTTGCCAGTGCCAGCAGCACCATATGAAGGCTTATGTAACTCGTGGGGACTAGGCATTACCACAAGCCAGTTTATCTAAAGATGCTAGGAAAGAAACAGCTAGAATAAGTCAGTAACGAGCAAAAGGTGAACATTGTTTAACATTTAATTCTCCATGTGCATCACAATCCCAGTTCCTAGGACATCCTAGGTAGTTTACTCAAACATGGCAAGTTGCTATCAATATGTAGAAGGAAACTTGGGCTTGCTTGCATCTTCAACATTCTTGTCTCATTTCTCCAAGTTCTTCTATAGCCTCCTCTTCTACCTCTCTAATATGAGCCATGGCTTCTTGGAGATGGGACATAGGCGTAGACAGCACCTCTTCCTCCTCCTTGGAGAGCTAGTGTTTATGGGAAGAAACAAACCTTTGATGAGTAGAGAGAAATTGTTCTTTCAGCCTCCAAGTTCTGTTCCCAAAGCAGGTTACTCCCCCGCTAGTTGGCTACTGTTCATTGTCTGACGTTTAAAATACTGTGGTTATTTTTTATATTACCCATTTCAAACATATTTCAGACCTAAATAATTCTGAAATGTAAGGAAGAACTTTAGAATGTGAAGTTTAGTTTAAAAATCCTAGACTGTAACGTAGATTTTTGCCCATACATTGTATTTTGTGCACATTCCAGATAAGATGCTATTATATTAACAAAGCATACAGTAATGATAGATTTGCTTTTACACAAAAACCAAGTTTAGCCCTACTTTACTAGGAGATTTAAAGCCACAGGTATTGCATAAACTGGTTTTGCTTAATGTACAGTTCAATAACTGTTAGACCTGCAAGCAGCTAGCAGTGAAGTCATAATCCTTTATCTACAACATTCTGCAGCTCTGGAAAAGTGTGATGTCACAAGTGTCGGCGGGGGGGGAAGGGGAGGAAGGAGGGGAGGAATAAGGAGTTGGGCTGTGAAGGAGAAAACTTGGACACAGTCGTATTTTGAAACTTGTTTTGACTGTGTAAACATAACCTTCACTGATGGACTAAACATTGAGTTTGTATGCAAAATAGATCTAATTATCACTTCAGCCTCCACTGAAACTTAGCTGCCTTGGATATTGAAATAGCACCTATGCTGCACAAAAAAGTGTATATTATTAAATATTAACCCTTCACAGGCTTTAGGTAAAGATAAGCATGGCATTTAATCCTCTGTAAAATGAGCAAAAATACAATTGTATTGTTCTCGTGCAAAAGTAAAAATATTCATCAGATTTCTAAAAGAGATTGATGAGTATCTGAATTAATGTAGTTCCATAATCCTGACAGTCATGGTTTCTTTCCGTCTGATGCAGGTCCAAAGATTGATACAGATCTTTCTGGAGGTTCAGCCAAAACTGAGCCCTCATGATACCTGTGCAACCTCACTGATCTTATGCCCATAGGTTTGCACAGGTAGGCTCAATCTAATTTGGTGGCTCTGTGTGGTGATTATGCATGACACAAAGTACAAGGCTTCAGTATCAGGGCCCCATCTCTAATCTACCTCTAGCTTCCGGTACATATTTAGCCTTCTGACAAGCATGGATCTGATAAGAGTTTCAAATCAGATAATTCAGATAGTAGTTGGACTCTAGCCCAAACCTCATAGGCGAATTCCCCATCTGTGCCCGGATCCATGAGCAAACTCCTCACACAAAACTTACTAAATTCAGGAAAAGCCAAGTTTCCGGGTAAATAAAGGAGGAACTGAAGAAAGGAATGTGGTAAATTATGCAAGCTGGGAGGAGATTTACAAAAATCAGATGCCAAAACAAATGCGAAACAAAACCTTACTACAGCCAACACAGTGGAATGATATCTGGCTAATATTAGTAATAACTCCAGTTCTTTATCTGCTTGTCTTTCAAAGATGGAGAGATTTTATTGGATCACTAACTTTTAAGTTTTAATGCACAACTGTGTAGGGGATGTCGAAAGTATCCAACTAATCTCACTTCTTGCAATATGTTAGGGAATTCTTCCAGCAACGCTTAAGACATCGTTAAAGGTGCTGAATACCAATATAAAGCCGCCAAGGTTGCATAAACGAGGGCTTCGTTAACAGCATGACCGAACAGCACTAATGGAGAGGTCATTACAAGTGATTAAAGTCAAAGACTAAAGATTTATGTATTTACTTATTTCGGAATCAAGTACATTCTTACTAGAAAAAACATTGCTCGCTGAGGTGCTGTGTGTCAGCAAGAGTACTGTAAAAATCCTTATTTGTGATTAGTTGGAACATTAGAGTGGTCCAGGTTACAGCCACAAGTGAAGCAGCAAAATGTTTCTACAGATTTCCTGCCCTCAAACTGAAGAGGCAAAGATAAAGAGGGCCCAAAATTAAGGGTTTATAAAAATATGCTTACAAAAACCACTAAAACCTTACATTACATTTTG
>NW_027133016.1:0-5756 GCF_026122565.2 Emydura macquarii macquarii | reverse complement strand
TCCACAGGAGACCATACCCGCTGTGAATCTATTATCAAGCAGCTGAAATGTCAATTGGGTTTTGCTACCCGGCAAATAGCTGCCGGTCTCCTCCGCTGGAACGATACCAGAACCCCTAGCAGAGGATGTCTTGTATGATTGGGATGATGATGGGGAGAAAGGTGTCATGACAGGGAGTGTAGGACCAGCGCGGGTGGCAGCCGTTATAAGAACCACTGTAACTAACCCTCCAGCGAATGACGGGGAGCCCACAACCACAATTACCACCTCCCCTGTGACCTCTGCAGAGTTGCAAGCAATGGCTAAATGGCTAGGACCGTTAAAAAAGGAAAATTTCTCCCAGTGGAGCTTACAAGCTCTTTTAACAGCAGCTCGGGAGAATCTACTTGTCTCTGAATTTCACAGGTTACTATGTATCTGTGCAGCCCCAGAACTGAGGGGAATAGTTGAACGATTAACCACGATTGGAGATGGAAATGTGGTTACTTTGTTGTCACGGTTAGGGGAACAGATGGGACGGAGACAATTCTAGTTTCCCAAGCATCCCTCATGAGCCAGGAGCCAAATGAGGACCCAGAAACTTATCTAGTGCGATGGGCACTAGCCCAGGTAATGTCAGGATTAACCCCTGTAAACCCAGGGGCACAGACCCTCATCTACGATGTAAATTTCACAGTGACGTCCCTGAGAGACTGTGTTGCCTCTCTCCTCCCATATTATTCTAATCGACTGGGAGTATGGCAAGAGGGGCACCCTGCCACACTAGAGGAACTGGGGGTTAGTTCAGCAGATTACGTTACACACAGGACCCTCCCCAGTAACTACTGTTAAGAGGAGAGAACCCCATTTATTGCCTCAAATACCCCCATTACATATTCTAATGAAAGTGGCATGAGAGGGGTGATAAATCAAAGAGAGGGCTATATAAGAGGACGAGCTCAGGCAGAGGGGTACGTTGGTATCCTGACTCACGTAGACATCCTGACTCACATAGAATGCAAACGAAAAATTTAATAAAGTTGGGAGGGGATAGAAATAAATGGGATGGAGCACCAACCCAAAATATACTTCAGGGAAGTACAGAGGCTCCAAATGAATCAAACAGGAGTTGCTAGCGTAACCCCAGCACTCCTCATCCCCCTTCCCGTGCCCCAGTCCTCTCCCTTATCCATAGGGAAGCTCAGTTGGACGTAGAACCTCCATCCAAGGGAGCAAAAACTTGGAGGTTCATTAGTAAAATTTCCTGGGATTTTGGAGGAAGACCTTATGTGTATGTCCAGCAGGGAAATAGTGCTCCCCAAATGGCTCTATTAGATACCGGAGCCACAGTATCATTAATAAAACATCCGCCGCCTTCTGGCCAGAGAAATGGGGCCACGCTTATTCAATCATTCCAAGGACGAGCTAGTAAAGGGTGGGAATGGTCTGATGTTCCTGCATTCCAGTCCAAGGACTGATGACCAAATGCAATTTATAGAAACTGCTGGAAATGACTAATGAAATGATTTTAGGAATAGATTGGCTTTCAAAAAACTGTATCATAATCGATCTCCCTGGGGGAGTGTTGTGGAAATTGGACATTCCTGAACCCCATCAGGGTAAAATAAGCACCACCCTTCTATTAACAAAAGGGGGTGGAAGGCAATTGCTGCACTCTCTGCAGAGGCAGCTGAGGAGTGGCGCAAGAAATTCCCTACAGTCTGGACTAAGAAAAAAACAGACTGTGGAAAAATCAATGCATGTGTTAAAATTGTGGGTGAAATGGTTCCTCCACAGAAACAGTACCCTTATCCTCGAGAGGCAGAAATACAACTGGCCCAAACTATTAGTGAATTAGAAAAACAGGGGGTAATAAGAAAGACAAATTCACCATTTAACTCACCCATATGGCCAGTACTAAAGGCAGACGGGGGTTTCTTGGCGTCTCACTGTAGATTACCGTAGGATTAATAAGGGAACTATCCCAATGGCTCCAATAGTGTCAGATATGACACAAGTAATCCAAAGAGTGCAAGCTACTGCTAAATATTTTTCTGTTATTGACTTAGCCAACTGCTTCTTTGCTATTCCATTACATGAGGACTCCCAGGATCGATTTGCTTTCACATTTAAGGGACAACAATGGACATTTCAGAGATTAGCACAAGGATTCCATAATGCTCCTGCCATTGCCCACAAGCATGTCATAGATATGTTAGATCGTTTAAACCCTGAGGAAAGACCTTTTGTTTTCTCCTATGTAGATGATATTCTAGTATTTGGGGAAACTGAGGCACAAGTAAAATCTATTACTGAAAATGTTTTAGTTTTAATTGAGAAACTGGGTTTAAGGTTAATCTGGAAAAAGCACAGCTAGTACAAAAGCAGGTTAACTATTTGGGCATGGTAATTGGGCAGGAGGGGAGGCAAATAGACCAGAGAAAAGTGAAAGCTTTGTTAGAAATGCCAGCACCCACCGATGTACATTCCCTACGCGTTTACTAGGATTTAATCCTTTACGCCCACACATCTACAAATATGCTGAGATCACCTTCCGTTATGGAAGCTACTGAAAAGAAAACGCAGTGGGAATGGGGTCCAGAACAGGAGTCTGCTCCTGCCACTAAAAAACAAAAAGCTGTAACGGCTCTCTGCGCTGCGCTTCCTGATGAGTCACAGCCCTTTGTGATCAGACTGGTTGCTAATGGAGTTGTATTAGTGCCACCCTCCTGCAAAACAATGAGAATGGCAAACTAGGTGTGCCTGTGGTATACGACTCTAGAAAACTTCAAGGTGCAGAGTTAAACTTTGATCCTGTGAGCGTGAATGCTTAGCTGCAGTATGGGCAACTCAGTCCTTTGAACCACTTACAGGCACAGCACCGATTACAATTCAGAGTACCCATACTCCTTAAAAATATATTTTATCTGGCAAACCAATTGGGGGTAAAGTTCTACTACCCCATGGCTCAATGGACCCTTATTCTGGTTAATCGGGGGTCACTGCCGGAAACTGTTTCCAAGCCCGATTTATTAACCCATGCTTTAATTGAAAAAGGGGCTAAGCATGAGTGTCCCGCTTTTCACACTATAATTGGAAAATTGCTTTAGTAGAAGCACCCCCCGCTAGGGATCTCACACTATAGGGCAAGAAAACACATTTGGTTTACTGATGGCAGCTCAGCAGTAATCAAAGGAAAGCGGTGCATTAAGTATGCAGCCATTAACTTGGAAGAGGAAGTAATTGAAGGGTATTTAGACCATGGCTCAGCACAACATGCAGAGCTTCATGCCATATACCAAGTATTAAAACTGTATGAAAATTCTCCTAGAACAATATATGTATATGCAGATAGCATTTTTGTGTAAAAGGCATACAGTATTGGATGTTTGATTGGCAAAGAAACAATTGGAAGGCAGCAGATGGTAAAGATATAGCATACGTAGAAGAGTGGAAGTGGATTATTCTTGATAACAAGTAACCCCAACTTACTAAAGATCAGACATGTTAAAGCACACAATACAGCAAAGAGCATAGTGCAGAGTCTATATGGAACAATAAAGCTGATGCAATTGCTCGACAGCATAGCATAGCAGCTGTGACCAGAAGTCAGACACAGGCTGAAAAGAAATGTTCTGATTCTCTATTGCTACATCAGGACCAAAGTACGATTGCAGGCGAACCCCTGGCAAAATTGAGAGGCAGGAACTTGTTAATGTGGTACACCAGTTTATGCATGAGGGAATAGAAGGAACTTTTGAGGAGGTTAAAGCAAGCAGTAGAATGGGATGGTATGCAGGATGATGTGAAGACATGGTGCAAAATTGTGTCCAATGTGCTGTGGACAAAGCTCGCCCTCCACACTGGCAACCAATGATGCACCAACGACGTTTGGGACCATGGCACAGAATCCAGATAGATTTATTGATAAGTTGCCTAAAAGTAAAGAAGGATTTCAGTATTTGCTAGTCATTGTAGATTCTTTTTCAGATGGGTACATTCCCTACCCGAGATAATAGCTCTAGGACCACAGCTAAAAACTCTTTACTGAAGTGGTGTGTAGGTATGGAACCCCAGAAATCATAGATTCTGATAATGGAGGGGCATTTGTGGGTGAGGTTTTCTACAATGATGTTGCAAGCCCTAGGATCACCCAAAAGCTCCATATTCCATACCGACCCACAGTCCTCTGGACAAGTGGAAAGAATGAATCGCACCATTAAGGAAGCATTAAGAAAGGTTGTGAGCCATACTGGTAAAAACTGGCCTGAGAAGCTGCCTTTAATCCTCGCAGCCATTCGCAGTAGTGACAGATTGAGAACTAAGATCCAGCCTTACCAAATTCTCTTTGGGCAACCGATGAAATTAATGATTGATCCTGAGTATTTTTCCATTCGTACTGAAAACCCATTCAACAGCAACCCAAAATGACTATTTCCAATGGTTAAAGCAATTGCAGGAGGATAAACTACACTGCAATACAGAATCAATCAGGCCATTGAACACATGAATCAAAAAGCAGCAAAAACAAAAAACCACAGACACTACATTATGGGAAGCTGAGATCAAGTAATGTATCTAAAACTGGGAAAAAGAAATCACACCTTAGAATCTAAATGGGTAGGTCCCTATTCATTGTTGATCGTCTTAGCCCTCTGGTATATCGCATAGATAAGAATGGAAAACTCAAATGGGTTCATGTATCACAGATAAAACTGTTCTCTTAAATAATGTTTACTTGACCATGTTTCAGGAATCCCAATAAGAAGCTGAGCCTCATAAAGTATCCAGTAACAAGGAAAAGCTAAGCATTCATACCTGGATCACCCTCCACACACCCTTCTGGACAGTCGTGGTACAGTAACCTATTAACAAAAAGATATTTTTCCAGCGCAAGCGTTTCTTTCTCTTTAGGTGGACGTCAGCAGCAGAGATGTGGACACCATTTTCGAGCTACTAGTGCAATTAATCATTATAAAAGCAACCAATGCGCATTGGGGAATCCAGTGGTTTAATTTCACCACGTGGAACCAAATTGAAATAATACCTGTATATAATAACATACTGCATGGACCAATTCAGCTAATCACATTGCAAGTATGGGTAAATATTACACCCAGTGATCATGATTGTATTTGAAGTAAGCACCCACATTGGACCTGTAACAGATTACAACCATGGGTGTCATCCTGTGCCTCCTGGATATCATACATTTCACCCTTTAAACCAGGACCTCTAGAAACACGAACCATAACAGTATGGGTGAATGAAACTATATTGGTAGGAAATACATCTGTATTGTTCTTAAATGGTCCTCAACCCATAACAGTACCTCGTCCTCATTTATTTAAAATACAGTCTCATTTAACCCTAACTCATCCAGAATGTGCACAATATAGCTCTCCATTATTTAAGGCTTGGTTTAAATCTATAGGACAAGAACACCCCTCCTCTCGTCAGCGAAGAGGTATAACAGATACCTTACTAGGAGGTATAGGAACAGGAACAGGAATTCTAAACTCTGTGGACCTAGAAGTGCTAAAAAACAAGGTTGGGGCAGTAGAAGCAATGCACCATGCTATTGTACAGGGTCAGGAGCACCAGATTGCTGAACTAGTGCAAACCGGGATAGATACAGTAAACTTGCAGTGGCATACTTGGGAACATGTAAATCGAGCATTTTGGGCCCAATATGCTACTATGAGAGAGATAGCAAATAAAACAGCTTCAGCTCTGTGGTGCTCCGAACAGCAGCTATTAGCCATTGTGTTAACTGA